>NC_049204.1:40629134-40930800 GCF_013347855.1 Anguilla anguilla | reverse complement strand
ATTCACTGCATGTATGTGCATGCATGTGTGCGTGTGCATATGTGTGTGTGTGAGTGTGTCTATGTGCATATGCGTGTGCGTATGTGTCTGTGTGCATATGTGTGTGTGTGTGTGTCTGTGCGTGTGTAAGTATGTATGTGTGTGTGTGTGTCCGTCTCTCTGTCCATGTGCATACGTGTGTATATCTGTGTGTGTGCTTGTGTGTGAGAGTTTGTTCATGGTGGTGTATGTTCCTTCGTACACATGCAGGGTGGAGAGGAATTAAAACTCTCAGTAGACCACATCAAGCAGATAATCTGCATCCTGCGTGACTTCATCCGTTCCCCTGAAAGACGTGTCATGGCAACCACCATCTCAAAGTTGAAGCTGGACCTGGACTTTGACAGCACCTCCATCAACCAGATACAGCTGGTCCTGTTTGGATTCCAAGATTCGGTGAGCATATTGTCCACATGGGAGTTGTAAAGACAGGCTGGGAAAGCAGGTTTCAGGGCAAATAGATATAACGGTTCAGGAGGGTTTAAAGAGGGGTCCAGGGGAGAGGTATAGGGATACAGGGGAAAGATCACATACCAAAATATATCATTTATTTTGTACCTGTGTGACTTACCTATAGACCACAAAATAAATATTTCAATACATTGAAAGCTGTAAAAAATGTGTTTTCTACAGATAAGACTCATCTTGAACTTCCTTTCTGCAGCAGAGTACCATTCAAAATACATGGGGTTTTTCTTGGGGTTTGTGCTGACAGATTACACCCAGTGCAGGTCCATTAAGTGGACATCAGCGGTTTGAAAAAGGAGAAATAGCTTTCTCTTATTGTGGAACATGATGGTTGGTGGTGGTGTATTTTACAGGGTTTACAGGTGGTTTACACTGTTGCTGAAGATGACTTCATACATGGAATTGTGTACTGCACCAGGGTCACATGATATTTTAGCACAGTCCTATGGGCATTTGACATTTAAACCTTTCATGGTTTCAGGGTTTCAATTTCCACTTGCCTGCCCCTGATAAGCAACTACATTTTGATAAACAAGGTCAAAAAACAGAGAGAGGAGATAATAGACAAACTAACAATGATTGCATTTAAAGGGGAACTACACCAAAACACTATGTTTCCCCCATTATTGTATAAGCCCATCATGAATATGTCCCCCCCCCCCCCCACCAATTTTTTTAAAATCATCAGCTGTATTCTAGATAGAGCAATTCCAAATCTCTGAAAGCAGTAGACCATTTTGGTGTTAGCTAACTTTGATGTCATATTTTGTGGGCGGAGTCAAACTGGTGGCAGGAAGAACGGTCTCTGTTTTTTTAAATATGGGGGCTTTTTTCAGCTTTATTAGACAGGATAGTGTACAGAGACAGGAAGGAACTAGGAGGAGAGAGAGGGAGAGGCATGCGACAAAGGTCGACGGTCGGACTCGAACCACCAACGTTGCGGCTCGCAATGAGCATGTGGAAAGCACTCTATGGGCTACGCCACATACAAAACAAAATGATGGATCCTCTCAGGACACCATGTCAAATTATTTTAAAGGTTTGTCGGCACTCGACAAATTAAATAACACTTATAAGGAACATCCACATTAGCAACTTTCTTTGATCGGGAAATTCGGGAAAATCAGGATTCAAGTTGCAACACGAACTGGAGTTGTGGCATACTCCCAACTCGGGAGAAAACTACAATCCGACCTCACTTGAAAGCAGGGATAGCTTATGTTTAGTGAAGTTTGTGCTCGTTCAGGCTGGAAAGTATGAATACATGATATGTACAGTATGCCATTTCTCAGATAGCTATGCATATAGCCTATATACCATAGTACCATATGCCAGTTTAATAATTCAATGCATGCCTTATAAACTGAATGATGTTATAAACTTGCCATGAGTGTTTACAAGTTACCCCTTTGTACATATTTAGATTGCTATTATCAGTCAATGGTGTTTCCCTTTATGAAATAGCATGTAATGTTAACTGTGGAATCTGCTTATTTTGTAGTGCTTAGTCATTCATTTTTGGCTTTGTGCACTGGGGAAAATGTTACCTGATGTGAAATGGGCAATGCAGAGAGGACTACTATGAAATAAAACCATCAGTCCAGTCTGTTCTTTCCATGGCTTGCAGCCACAAATATTTGCACTTTGCTTCAAAGGGGGGTACTCGACGATAGTGTTCAGGAAAAATGAAGACCTTATTTTTTGCTGTTTCTCCTTTGGCAGGCTATAACACTACAACACATTTCGTTTTGTGTTTCAGGGACTTAACCAATGCTCTCCTTATTAGTTTGCCTGTTTTCTGCCACCACTATGAGTGCACAACCGTCATGACGTAAATGTAATTTACGCTGCAAAATTATCTATATTCTCCAGAATTCTGCTGTTACTTCAGCACCCACAGTGCACTGCTCTAAAACTTGATTTGTTGGGCGTTTCCTGGGGGGGGGAGGGGTGCTGTTGCCGTACATTACATTATTTTGGCCCTATTAACAGCACTGTTCAGGAAATTTCGCGCTATTCGGCTTGGCGAATGCTGTAAGATAGCAGAATAAATTTTGTGCTTTTGAGAAGTGCTGAAAGAAAGATGTGGTGCGCTGTGCCAGGCTGCGGAGTGAAGAAAGCAGAGAAAGACATTGAATATCATTGTTTGCCCTCAAAGAACATCGACAAATGCAAGGAATTGCTGGCAGCAATACAAAACAAGAAATACAAGAATTGTCCAGTAGAAAAATACTCTCATGTTTGAGTATGTAGTTGTATTTCACACGATGATTACGACTGGGACCTCCTTTTCGAAATGATGAGCACAACCAGGAAAAAGAAACTGAAGAACAGTGCAGTACCATCTGCGTTCCTGTAGAGTGCTAGTCTGAAAACAGTATATCATAACTTAGCTGCTTTTAAGTAATGTTATTATAATAGCCGCTTTTAACTAACGTTAACTTGACTGCTTTTAACTTAGCTGCTTAAATTATCTAACGTTATTACGATAGCACAGAAGTTATCATAAAGTTACCTTGCTAGCTAGCATTGTTTCTTTAGGATCTGATGTTGCTAGCTATGCAGTTACATGTCACATCACGGACGGACGGAGTGTGGCACAGTGGGTAAGGAACTGCGCTTGTAACCGAAAGGTCGCAGGTTCGAATCCCGGGTAAGGACACTGCCGTTGTACCCTTGAGCAAGGTACTTAACCTGCATTGCTTCGGTATATATCCAGCTGTATAAATGGATACAATGTAAAGTGCTAAGTAAAAAAAGTTGTGTAAGTCGCTCTGGATAAGAGCGTCTGCTAAATGCCTGTAATGTAATGTAACATCACAACCTGAAATAACAAACTACAAATTACCGACACAGCCTCTTATTGCTAATGAAAGTTATAAGTAGCCTTATGTACCTGTGACAAAATGGCTAATTTACAACAAATATAGATGTGGCTAGATCCAGGAGCCCAGAATTTTCCAGCTTTCTCTTCAGGTTTCATGGCTTGAATCCAGCTTTTCTCCTCATTGGCTTCGTCTTTTTGTACGTGAGGACATAAAACATAAAATCTGGGTCCTTGGCTTTGTTATTTGTACAACCTAACACACAACAAAATTTCAGCATTTTTATAATCTTGGTAATCCACTAACTGCTAATACTAACCCTATGGAGTGCAACGGATTGTTTTCCCTCATCGTGGGGGCGTGGCCTATTTTTGCCCTGTCTCTATGCTTGCGTGAGCGGGGGTGTGAACAGCTGAAAATTTGTATTTCCTGCCCTTCTTTGTCAAAAAGGCAAAGAAGAAGGAATTGCAAGAACCGCAGTTCTTACGTACCCCAGGCTAGACTAGAAACTAGCCCGATGACACGTTTCGTGTGGTTCTGTTCTATAGATGGACTTGAATTTCGGAACCTGATTTTTTGGAGCATATTACAGCCAAATAACACAGGAAAATATCAAAAATATTTTTTTGGTACAGTTCCCCTTTAAATATAAAATTTAGAGTACTGGATGGTTGTGCTACTGCTAACAGTGTGATTTTTGCCTTACAATATTAATTAATACCACAGAGAAGGTTCTTTATTTCAAATCAACCCACCTCTTGAAATAAAAACTATTTTACATGTTCTTGGTGGCCATTTCATTATATGGCACATTGTCTAATACATTCTACTGAGTGTGATGTGTCAACAGACATAACTTTGTACTGTTGTTCTCCTTTACCTGAACCACAATTATCGCCTCAGTTAACTAAATGATCGTTTGACTCTGGCTTGATATGGAGGCTCAATAGTCCCCTTGATGGTAGAAGACTGAAAAAAAAAGCCTGAGTATTTCCCCATTTAATATCTTTGTTGGTTTTTTAACCTTTTGAAGAGCTTGCACACCACTCCCTCCTCTCATGCTCACAGTTTCTTTCCTTCTCTCAGCCTTTATATGTGATTTAGGACTGAATGATCAATTACTTTTCATGCTGTTGCATTTGCACATTGACTGACACAATTAAAGAACTGTGACTGATTATATTCAATTGCAAACAATTATGGCAATTTGTGAACAAAACATACTTGGTTAAATCCTGTGTGAAGGATGGCATTTGTGTTCAGAGTTTTGCAATACACTGTTCTTCAGATGTGCCATTGTATGCAATGATAGATTTATGTAGTGACTTTCTGATGATCTGCCAGCATTAAAATGGCTGGTATAGGGTCTGTGGTTGAAAAGAAGAAAATGCACTTAAGGTAAATACAAAGCATCAACAATGACATAATGCCTCCAAAGGTTGTCCAGAAGTGTGATTAATTTAAATTATGGTTAGTGCTGTTTTATATGCCACGTACAATCTAAAACTACTGCCGACAAGGAAAGAAGTACCAGCATGAAATAAAAGCAGATATTTATGTTTATAATTGTGAATAAATGAGTGTGTTATTGTGTAGAGCCTCTGGAAATAACATTGCTGTACAAGCTGCTTTGGAGTTATTTAAAAAGGTGTTTTCCTCCTGTAAACCACAAACATGCAAAAACCCCTTTACCAGCCATTGTAAAGTCGGATGTTTGTCAGAAACTTCTAAAATATCCTTCATTATTGCACACAAGGTGTCTGGGTCAATCAAAACCATACACTAAAAGTGAAATAGTATCTAAAAACTACAGGAAGTGAGCTATCCCTTCAATGAATTTGATTGTTTGGGGAATCGGCAGGACTGATGGGTAAGTGAATCAGATGGATAATTGATAAATACTGTCGGTGAATCAGCAGGATTGATGAGTCATGCAGGTTAGTGAATCAGCTCTTTCTCTGCAGGTAAACAAGGTCCTGAGAAACCACCACATCAAACCCCACTGGATGTTCGCCATGGACAACATCATCCGTCGGGCAGTACAGGCTGCTGTCACCATCCTAATCCCAGGTACAGAGGGAGGGAGAGGCTTATAAAAGGAGATGCAGGGAAAGACAGAAAGAAACAGCAGAAGAGAGAAAGCGGTGTGCGGGTGACATTCTGTACCAGGGTCAGTATGCGTGCGTGTATATGTGTGTGGGTGAGTGTGTGATATTTTCAACCAGGGTTACTGTGCATATGGGTGTGTGTGTGTGTGTGTGTGGGTGGGTCCGTGGGTGTGTGTATGTGTGGGTGGGTGCATGGGTGTGTGTGTGTGTGTGCCTGTGTGAGTTGGTGGGTGCGTGGGTGTGTTGTTGTGTGGATGTATGTTTGTGTGTGCGACAGACTGTCAGTGTGCTTGTCACATTGTGCACTTCTTACTCAGCATTGAGGAATGGGAATAATATAACACCCTCTTCTGCCCAGTGAAGCATCTGCCAGCTGACCTCTGCTCCTTTTGCTCTTGCTCTCTCAAAGTCATAGTCAGAGGCCCCTCATGTGGACATTCTGAGTACTACACAGATTACACATTTTAATCCAGGGTTACCCTTCTGCAGCTGTGTTATTATCCAGGGCTGCTTTTCCCAGAGCCTCCTTAGCGCTACGTGCGTCGTAAGGTATACCTTAAGGTCTTCCTTTAGTTGTCGAGCTGTTTCCCATCACCTCCTTAGCTAAGGTATACCTTCTGAAAGGTATACCTTTAGAAGGGTGGTCTGAGGCACTCGTAGCTGTCCCTTAGCGATACGCTCCTCTCATCCTCTTACAGTTCTAGCCTTATTAGGCCAACATTTTGCTTTTCAAATTGACAGTTGTACTACAGTGCACATCTAGTAGCCTACATCTGCATGCACAAATGACATAGGTAGTTTAATATAAGCTTTATGAAAATTAATTATCCAAACAACGTTGCTGTGCATAGCACATCATGAGAATGTTGTCATTTCACCTGTATATTCCCATCATGATGGGCCTATCCATGATACTAATCCAATTTGTGAAAAAAATAAGCTTTATATTATTTTACGTAGTGGAGCTTACTGAGAATATGGCTTTTCTGACTGCATACCCTGTAGAAATTAGTTCATTTGTGTGTGAGTCAATGATCACACTGACTTGGAACAAACCGCCGGTTTATTAAGAATATTAAACCCGTGTGAGCAAAGCTGACATTGAGTGAGTATACTTGCATGACCAAACTAGACGGAACTAAAGCACGTTGATTGGCCTAGCCATAAACACACATACAGGTACGGTGGCTCATAATGAACAAACAGGACAAATGATCTACATCCCTTTCCTTTAGCTCACACCTCCTATATAAAATAAAATAGCACTGG
This sequence comes from Anguilla anguilla, assembly GCF_013347855.1. Classification (NCBI taxonomy): domain Eukaryota; kingdom Metazoa; phylum Chordata; class Actinopteri; order Anguilliformes; family Anguillidae; genus Anguilla; species Anguilla anguilla. Next base: position 40,924,091 of record NC_049204.1, on the reverse strand, counting down.
GTAAATATCAACATTACAGAACATTTCTTTCTTACCATGTCGTTTTACGATTTTCAGTAAACAACCCAATAATGATATTCTTGGTTAAGACTATCCAACAGCAAATCAAGGTGGATGAACATATCACTTTAACAGGTAGGCCTATTCATAAGGCATACCCGGTATAGAATTAATCATGATCAATTTCCACAGACACGCTTTTGCCTTTCATCTACGATTATTTTTGCACTGCAGAGAAAAGTCCGCGGGAATCAGTGGATATGCTGCTACAGTTGCCTATATATTGTGTAACAAAAACAAATTCACATTAGACCTTTGTTTTAATAAGAACAAAATAATTTACCCATATGTAGCCTATATCCTTTTTCCTGGGCTTCCAAGAAATCCCAGACTATGGCATATATGTCCCGATTGATACTCTTTATTTTATCTTTTGTAGCCTACATTTATTGATTGAAACTATCACAAGGTCTCGTTTTGACTCTTAAAGAGATTAGCAGATGATCTTTAGTAGGCATAGCTTCCTCTCCAGCCATATTAAATTGATGTAAAATGATTATGACAACACTTGTTATATTAAAACGTAATTCATAAGCCTTTACAAGTGAGACAATAGATTCGCGTGGCATCGATTGATAAACTTTTCAACACCACAGTGAAGGCCAACTCCAACTTACGATGTACCTTTGAAACTGTCCCTTAAGGAAACTGCTAAGGTATAGTCTGGGAAACACTCGCAAAAAAGCGAGCTCCCTTTGAAAGGTGTACCTTAGAAACCTTCGTAGAACGTTAAGGTACATCAAAACTCGGAAACACAGCCCAGGACTGTCCCATTTGCATTCACCCTGAGTTCCCGTCCATTATCTTTTGATTGGATATCATTTGTATATTTGACTACATAATAAATCACTCCCTCTTCCAGAGTTGCAGACTCATTTTGGCCCAGCATCGGAGAGTGAGGGAGCTGACAAGGATGCAGACGAGGTGGACGAGGAGGAAGGGGCGGAGTTCGGGGCAGCAGAGCCTGCCGTGCCAGAGGACCCCGGGCTCACCTCAGGTGTCAGCACGCTGAGTTCCGTGTTGTCCCAAGAGTCTCAGCGTCAGCACCATCCACTGGGGGCCCAGCTGGGGCGGCTCAAACAGGAGACCAGCCGGTACAAGCCCGCACCTGTTTGGCCTTTGTCTCTGCTTTAATTAAACAGTTATGTTCAGCCTTTGCCCTCTCTCTCTCTCTCGCTCTCTCTCTCTCTCAGAGGATTGTAGGTGGGAGGCAGGCAGCGAGTGTGAGTTTCTGGGTACTGTTGTGTAGTTGTGAGCTATTTCTGTGTTTTTGCAGTAATACTCATACTTAAGCTTGATTTTTTCTGAAGAATTGTTAACTTGTAGAAGTCATGGCTTTAAATGTTTCCCAAACTTCTGTGTCCGTATTGGACTGACTCTTAGCGGAAGGAGAGAAAATGGGTCTTCGAAATATAAAAACTGTCCTGAATGAATGAAGTGTATGTTGTGCTCCTTGCAAGTGAAAATCTAGTGCATACGGTTGTTACAGAAGGGTTGTTCATGACGGAGTTACGTGGTGTTGCCGTTGGCTTCACCTTTAGATAAAGTGGTTCTTTCAAAATATTCCATCATATATTCAGGATGAGGTGATTCTTAGTGCACTGGCAAGATATGGGAAGATAGTGAGCCTGATTAAACCTATCCCTTTGGGATGTAAAAATGACAAAGTGAAGCATATATTGTAATTATGCTATAAGTATACTTTTAGTACATGTGTTATTTTAATGGTAAATTGGCCACACTTTGTGCTTTTGTTCAAATTATGTACAACTTTAGTGTACTTAGTTGTACTTAGGTATACTAATTACAAACTTATAACAAACAAACTATATTTAAGCATACTAATTGAAAGGGTGATTTGTAGGTATTGGAATTATCACTACTGTTTTCAGTATAATTTTCACTGCTGTTTTACTTTAAATAGCATTCAGGGTTATTTGATGGTAGTACAGAAGTGTATCTATCATGTAGTAATATCACCCTTGATGTTTAGTGCTATCATAACACAAATACTATATTAAGCATAATAAAAGGATATTTAATAATAATTAAAGAAAAATAAAAAGATATATAATTGAAGTTCTTATTCAGGGTGGGCTAGCTAGAGCCTATACACTAGGCTCATAGAAAAATAGTGCTAATAGCATTCTTATTGAAAATATACTTTAAATATGATTAAGTAAAATTCTATTTCAAATATACTTTCAAAAAGGATATAGAAGTACACTTACTGAACAATTAATAAAATTAAAGTGTACTTTCAGCAAGTATACTATTAGTATAATTTACCAGGATTAAAATAAAATATGCAAAGTGCACTAAAGTACAATTTAAACGTGCACTTATTATAAGTATACTAAAATACCACTATAAGTATATGCAATTTTATTATTTTAAGTATACGGAGGTACAACTTAATGACATATATTTGGAAGTATACCTTTTTAAAAGTACATTTTAAGCATACTTTAAATTAAGTACAAAAACTGTAGGTACTCTTGAAACACATTTCATGTTACCATACATTTCCTGTGTTAAGTCAATTGGGGTATCTACTTTATTTTCATAAGAGGTCATTTAAAAATAAGAACTAAGAGACAGATATATTTCATCTTTTATGTACTAAATAAGATTTTCAGTGGGTCAAAAGTATACATACACTTTGTTAGTATTTGGTGGCATTGCCTTTTAATTGCTTAACTTGAATCAAACACTTAGGGTAGCCTTCCACAAGCTTCTCACAATACTTTGCTGACATTATTGCCAATTCCTGCTGACAGAACTGGTGTAACTCAGTCAGGCTTGTGGGCCTCCTTGCTCGGACACGCTTTTTCAGTTCAGTCCACAAATTTTCTGTGGGAGTCAGGGCTTTGTGATGGCCACTCCAATACTTAATCCATTTTGTTACAACTTTGGAGGTATTCTTAGGATCACTGCCCTGCTGGAAGACCCAGTTGCAACCAAGTTTTAACTTTCTAGCTGATGTCTTGAGGTGTTGCTTCAGTATTTATAGATAATCCTCTTTTCTCATGATGCCATCTATTTTCTGAACTGCACCAGTCCCTTTTCCAGCAAAACACCCCCACAACATGATGCTACCACCTCCATGCTTCACAGTTGGGATGGTGTTCTTTGGAATGCAACATTTGCGTGTATATCCATTTAAGACTGGGTGTGACGTTTGCATGCTTTATTGAAAATATGGCTGGAAACAACAAGCACATTTGTCAACATTTTCAGTTTTATTGATTTTTAAAAAAATGTTAATGAACATTAGGGCAAAGGCAATAATTAAATAAAGCCAAATGTTTAAGCTCTCAAATGGTTTTTATTTCATGTTTATATCTGCTACAGAGGCTGAGAAATAAAGGTTTTAGTGAATGTTGACAATTCTGTCAAGTTTTTCAGAAACCCCTCAGGTTTTAGGAGGTTGTTTACAACAATGCCTTAGGTTTTAGAATGTTTTTTTATAGGGCACCTTCGGACTAAATGGGTTTAAAGCCTCACCCTTTTCCTCCATACATAGTGCTAATCATTATAGCCAAACAGTTAAATTTTTGTTTAATCTGACCAGAGAACACTCCTCCAAAGGCTAGATCTTCATCCTGGTGATCACCCACTAACTTAATTCTGGCTTTTTTTATGCCGGTCTTGGAGTAGGGGCTTCTTCCTTGCGCGACAGCCTTTCAGGCTTATAGGCCAACCCCAAGACAACAACAAAGGAACTGGTGAAGAAGTTGAAGGCATCAGATACCGAAGTATCTACATCCACCATTAAGATACCTTGGTATCTGATGCCTCCAGCTTCTTCACCAGTTCCTTTGTTGTCTTGGGGTTCAGTTGAACCTGTCGGACCAAAGTTCGCTCAACCCTGGGAGTTAATTTGTGCCTCTTTTCTGAACGATGCAGTGTTTGTGTGGTTCCAAGATTTTTATTTTTTTGCATACAATTGTTTGTACAGATGCTTGTGGTATATTCAGTTGCTTGGAAATTGTTACTATGGAGGAACTGGACTTGTGGAGGTCCACTATTTTTTTCTGAGGTCTTGGCTGAGTTTCTTGGATTTTCCCAAGACATCAAGGGCAAAAAGGCAGTGGCTCTAAAGGTAGGCGCTTAAATACAGCCACGGGTGCCAATTAACTCCCAATTATGACAACTGGCCAATCAGAAGCTACTAAAAACTCATTACATCAATTTCTGGAATCTTCCAGACTGTTTAAAGAGATGGTCAACTTGGTGTTTGTAAACTTTTGACCCACTGAAATTCTGATATAGTGAATTAAAGCTGAAACAAATCTGTCTCTAATCGAGTGTTATAAAATTACCTCTGATGTGAACAAAGTAGATGTCCTGATTGACTTACCAAAATAAATGTATGGTAACATGAAATGTGCGGAGTTGTGAAAAACTGAGTTTGAATATCTTTAGCCTAGGGGTATGTAAACTTATGGCCTAAACTGTATTACTCCAGTTATCTTATAGCCTCCTTGGTTCCGAGGAAGATATCCCTTCTTTAACCCTTATGCCACGTTATGTATGTGAAAGCATAACCCAGTCATCTGTGTAGAGCCTTATCTTAAATATGTGTTTTTAATAGTGAGATTTGGAACAGAGCTGTTCCAATGAACAGCCAAAACATTGATGTAAATATTGAGTAATGTTGAGACTCAGACTGTCCATAAAATGTAGATTTATTGTGAGGCTGTTGGTGGAGCTGGTGCAGAAGGAGAAGGAGTTCCAATGAACAGCTAAAACATTGATGTAAATATTGAGTAATGTTGAGACTCAGACTGTCCATAAAATATAGATTTATTGTCAGGCTGTTGGAGGAGCTGGTGCAGAAGGAGAAGGAGTTCCAATGAACAGATAAAACATTGATGTAAATATTGACTAATGTTGAGATTCAAACTGTCCATGAAATGTAGATTTATTGTCAGGCAGTTGGAGGAGCTGGTGCAGAAGTAGAAGTAGTTCAAATGAACAGCTAAAACATTGATGTAAATATTGAGTAATGTTGAGATTCAAACTGTCCATAAAATGTAGATTTATTGTCAGGCTGTTGGAGGAGCTGGTGCAGAAGGAGAAGGAGTACCAGCAAGTGCTGAGGCAGACCCTCCAGCAGAGGGCGCACGATCTGGAGCTTGTGAGAGTCAAGACCCGATCGACTGGTACGGCAGACAAGCAGAGTACACAGACTTACACACAAACAAGGAACACAGGCATGAATACACACACTCACACACACAGACAGATGTGCACATTCAAGCAAAAAAACACACCTGAACTCTTACACAATTGAACATCAGCACATACACATGAAAGCACATATGCACAAGCAGGCGCAAATACAGATCTTCATCACTGCAGTCTGTCTGTTCCTCTGATACATCTGTCTGCCTCTCAGATGGTGTCTCTGATTCTGATTGGGTCACACTGCTGTCCCTCCACAGAAATGATTCCGCCTTCCATATTTCACATCCCAGCTGACGTGGAGCCAGATAAGGAGCTCACTGATTGGCTGAAGGAGCAGGGGGCAGACTCAGACACCATGGAGAAGGTGAGTGTATGTAGAGCTCCCTGAGATAGCTAGGAACCGGATAGCAATGGAAGTGTTCTTCAGTACTGGATTACTGCATTTGCCTCCATGGGTGTATCCCAAGTCAATTTATGTAGCAGTGACAAGTGGCTGTTCAAAGATTTTTGCAGAAAATTTGCCTTATGTTAATTAACTGATGAAACTCAAAGCATGAAAGAAACATATATATGAGAAAATAGTTTTGTAACAAAGGTACGAGGTGCTGAACGGCTTAGTAAATCAGGCCTTTAATGTGGCACAACAACATGATAGGATTTCAATGTTTTTTTTTCTTGTTGTTTTTTTTGACTGGCCTACTAGCTGGCAACAAATTCTGTTGTAGCTTTGTGATAAGTTGCAGTATGGTTATGGTGAATAGGTGCATTCCTTTTTTATTGCTGCCAAACCACAACATTCATCATATGTTGCACCTAGCTTCAGATCATACTTTTTTTTCACATGATTTAAAAAGCTTTTTCTATGACCAACCAAATTGAAATGTTTCCCTAACTTCTAGAACACAAAAAAACATTTTTGTGAAATGTTGATGGCTCTGTAAACAGGACAGTGAGTAAAGTATGCAGTGTAGTGAAACTCTGCTTGTGGTGGTGAGTCTATGTTCAGTGAATGTGTGTGTGTGCTGATGCTTTGCCTCCCCCATAGTTTGTCATGGAGGGCTACACACTGAATGATGTCCTCAATGATGTCACCAAAGAGGACCTAAGATACCTAAGACTACGGTAAAATTATGCCACAACAACCCCCTCCCCCCTTGTATGTGATCTGGGTGATTTAGATGTTATTGATCATCTGTTTTATAGTAAACACAGCATGCATGTTATTATTATTACCAGTGTCATTCATTTATATTTGACAGTGTGTATCATCAGGATAATATTGATGTTATTGATTGTTGGTGGTGTAACTGTGCAAGTGTGTGACTAAGGTTGATGGTTTCTATGGTTTCACTGTGTGATGGAACACAGGGGCGGGACCCTCTGTCGTATTTGGAGGGCAATTCAGAAACACAGAGCTCAGGAGCAGAGGAGACAGCAGAGGAGTGGAGAGAACATGGAGGGCTGACAGAATGTCCCGTGCGTGGCAAGAGACTCCCCCAGCAGAATGGAGACGTGTGCACATGCATGCACAAGCTTATATTATGATGCTCTCATTGACTAGAGTTATCATATTGCATGCTATTTGATGTGCTGTCTGTTTTCTCTCCCCCTGATTGGTCCATTATTTTTTCTCTCCCTGTTATTTGTTAACTGACCCTCTCTTCCCAAACATTAATGAATAACTACACTTCCACTAAAATGTCAAACTGCGTTTGACTTGGAATGCTGAAACCTATTCCTTATAGTTATCCTCCCACCCCCAACAAAAAAAACTTTTTTGAGGAACTGTGTAGATTCCAGTGAGGCCCTTGCATTTAGCAATAGCCTGAATTTACCATTGACAAAAAAAAAAATCTATGCAGCCTGAGTGGGGTACACTTTGTGGCAATTGTCAATAATTCCATTACCCTTTATGGACATTGAGGGAAGACTGATATATCACATCTTCCTGAACTGTCAATTTACTCAAACCATTTAAAACTATTTTTACCGAAATTTCTGTTTATACATTTTACTTAGAATCTAGCTTGTATGTCCCATGTTCCCTCTGAATGGTCAGTGTGGGTCTCTGCTGTGGTGAACACTACTAAATGTCACTTGTTTAGATTTCTTGTGCTGGTTGCAGTGTCAAATTCACAAGCTGATTATACCTATAAACACACACCAGCTCAATCAGAATCCGCATCCAAACCTTCTGTTCAACCATTCTATATTTCATCTGACCATTCTTCAACGCTATTGCTCTGACTACCGCTCCACACTGCCACTCTGAATACCACTCCACACTACTGCTCTGACTACCACTCCACACTACTGCTCTGACTACCGCTCCACACTGCTACTCACACCACTGCTCCACACTGCCACTCTGACCACTACTCCACACTGCTGCTCTGACCACTGTTCCACGCTACTGCTCTGACCACCGCTCCACACTGCTGTTCTGACCACTATTCGATACTGTTGTTCTGACCACTGCTCCACGCTACTTGCTAAGGACAGAGCAGGCTGTGAACTATGCCTGAAAATGATTCGTTATCTGGCATGGGGGCCAGTAACAGGCAAGACTGGGGCGAGGGCTATCCATGTATTCAAACTTTACAAACTGTAACTTTGCCACTATTTGAATCAGCTATCACTGTCCTATGCTTGTCTGTCTGGTATGTAATTGGGTGTACCCTTCTCATGTTTTTGTGTGTGGGGTCCGGGACTATATGCACTCCTCTTATGTGTTTTGGGGGATATATTCAGGACTATGTACCCAAAGGAGCCTGAGGAAATGCTCAAGCAGACTGAACTAGCAGGGAAGTACAATGATGGCGCATCACATACCAAGAAAGGAAATTATTACTTTAGTTTTTGTACTTTATTCTCCTGCCTAGCAAGTCTATTTCTATTGTCATAGCTAAAAAGCTAGGAACATGCCTTATGCATAACAGTGTTGAATACACTGGTACCAAAGTTTCACAAGTTTGCTATGCTTGGGAGCTGTACAGGGGGGAGTGGGGTAGCCAGGTAATGTTACTACAGTGACAGGTCTAACAAAGCTTAATCTGAATGTCTGCCCTTCTTATAGGGTTTTTTTAAGGCTATAGGTACGGACAATATGCTGATGCTGGCTGTCTATCAGCATTTTTAAATCACATGATGGTTGGGACACACATTCTGTTCTGCATGTCATATTATAGCCCTTCCATGCATGTACAGTACCTGTTTCCAGGGTGTGTCTGCTGTGACACACTTGTCACTAGAGGAAGACAACACTGGATGGGATGAAGCTAGAAATCACACTGGCCTTGCCGCTCTGTGTTCACTTCATATGTGTGTGCCTGTATATCCCTGCTCATATTTGTCATACCAGTCACCTTGCTCGTGCAGTCATCTCCATGGATTAAGATCTCTTGTTGCAGTTCCTCACTGACCAATAGTCTCCAACTGGCATCTGAAAGAATACAGGACTATTAGAAAACCAATGTTTCTAGAACCCATCTTTCTCTCTCCCTGTTGTGCTTGAAGTATTGCACTTGTTATTAGTTATAGTAATAAAATGTGAGACACATTAACCCCTTCGCGCAAGCCCCCTTGTGGCCATGACACTGGCGTCCTGAGATTGCAACTGAAATTATGAGTAGAAACAATAAACTGTGTTCTAGTTTTAGAAGCAGATGATACATGACAACTATGCCGAATACAAAGTTTCCAAGTGCCACCATTGTTGCCTAGGTTGTCCACTTAACAAGCATCCCCTCCCTGCAGTCTCACCTGCAACAGTATCCCCAAGCATGAAACACTGGACAATAGCGTCTATCTGGGAGTTCATGAAAATATTCATTCACCCCAAAAATTAGTTTTGTCATAAAAAATAAAGCCAACAATACCCTGAATTATGGCAATACAGCAGTGAAAAATGCTGCTCATTATTGAATAGCAAAATAAACAAGAGGATTTCTTGTATAATTATACCATGCCATTATACTACCGATATCTGACTAAATATGGATTAAATGTGCAATCGTACGATTGGTTTTACATGTAGACATATCTCTTTCAAGATTCAGTGGTCATTTGTTGTCTTGAACAATTTGTTTGAGAAATAATCATGCAAATACAAAGCAACACTTGTTGTTTATGCCATTGTAACTCTTCAGTTCATTCTGGTTTGATTGAAAAGTCTTTTATCCAGTAGAGGATAGTATTTTCTTTCCAATGGTGTATGGCATGTTTCATTGGAAGTTTATAACAATGATTAAGAGACCAGCGTAACAGCATGAATGGTTGCTTCAGCACAGCATGCACAGTCATCCATAACCTTACGTGTTAATTTACAAGCACTCCTTATGGTGTAATTACTGTTTTCCTTCAGTTTCTGGAAGATTTGACTAATTTTGCCAACTCATCAGCATGGCTAAAGCTAATTCTTGTCATGCTGACGTGGATTTGAGGCATGGGTCAGAAAAAGAGGAGGAAGCATAAAGTCTCACGAGAATACACATGAACATGGCAAATATGTATTACTGCTTGTAACATTTGAGGAATTTATGTTGTGTCATATTTTTGATATTGTTATATTTGCATTGGTCATAATAGACAACTGTCAGCCTCTGCTAATAAGAATATTTGAATTGGGGCTAGCTAACGGTTGTTAGTATAGGGGCATTTGTTAGTGTAGTGGCTCATAGAGGCCTGCTTTGTTAGAATTCTTTTTACAAGAAATTTGTGCTATTCTCTAATGTGAGCATTTCACATGCTGTAGTTTTAAGTGTTCATAGGTGGCTCAATTATATTTATGCACTGATTTACCATAAAGCAAGGACATCGGCAACATTTTTCTAATGGTGAAATATTATTTTATTGTAATCTTACTGTACATAATGTGAGGTATTAGTATCTCCGTGGGCAGTACTTGTCACTTGGGGCATGTAAATACTCAGATTTACTGTGTGCTGATGTGTGGTAGATGAATGTAAAATTTTCCTTGGAGTGATCATAAATAGTAACATTTGTAAAATGTTGTCCTGTCCCCATGCAACACAAAATGAAATACTGCAGAGTACAGAAAAACATACAAGAGTGAGGATTACATATTTAGGTATGTGTACCGGTGTGTCACAATGTTTTGCATTATCAAATGCATCATTTGCATTTTTCAGTGCGATATCAATGGTTAATATTAACCATCATAAGGGACAACTTTATATGCTTTATAATGAAAAAAAGCATATTATTCAACATTTCAGGGAGGTTTTGGCTAGGTTTTTCGACCCCTAGATATCTTAGACCCTTATACTACTGAAAATATAGTAAATCCCACTTGAAAATGATGATTTTCTTGAATCCCAACAATTGATTTATAATGAAATGTGAATATATTATGGTTTACAGCAATGCACAATTTATCCTTTTTGGACAGACATATTTGGAGACACTAAGGGACACCAGGCTACACTGCTTACAATTTGATTCATATATTTTTTAGTAGATTTGCATATCACCCTCAGACTTTGCACATTTATGGTCAAGGAGCTTATGATCCAGGAAATGTATAGTTATATCTGTTTTACATTATGAGGCCCTCTGTATTCAATTTCAGAATAAAGGAGAACATTTTGCATTTTTGCCAAGCATTTGCATTTTTGCCATTTTACAAGTGTCTGTGCTACACATATCTGCAGTTATAAAGCTTAAATAAAGCACTACCTAAATAGGCGAGGATTCGCCAGATTTGGCATCTGCACGAAGGGGTTAAACAGTGTCATTCCTTGATATTGCTTTTTTTACCTGCTGGTTTACTGTGACTTTAAAAAATAAAATCAACTATAATTGGCATTCCTAAGCTTCTTCCATTCTGCCTCAGCTGCATTCTCTCCAAAGTCACACACACACACAATTGCATGTTACATTATAAGGACATATCAGGAACATGCAGTATATGGATCACCCTTTCTAAAGGTCCTACATGTATGAAAAGCTTGCATGTTAAGTAAAAAAATTAGTAAACACAAATATCACTTCAAATTAAGACTCAGTCATGGTTTCAGGAGGTTGGACCCAGGCACAGAGTGAAAAACTCGGGAGGCACAGAAGGTTGAATACAAACAGACTTTATTTACAAAACAAACGGTGAACAAACAAATAGGAATAACCGTAACAAAGATATAACCCGCCCCCACCGCAAGGGGCGGCTCGACACAGACAGGCAGACAGGTGGGCACACAGACCGGCCGACAGGCCCACGGCCTGGGGGCCAGCCAGGCAGGCGAACAAACTGGCCGACAAACAAGCAGGCAGACAGGCAGGTAGGCAGAAACAGACAATGGGACAGGTGGACCGGCCGTTAAACAGTCCGCGGAACGGACCGGTCCCAATCAATTTATTTGTATAGCGCTTATAACAAAGGAGCTTTGTCACAAAGCAGCTTTACAGAGAACCGGCCCCCAAAGAGTAAGCCTAGGGCAACAGTGGCAAGAAAACTCCCTGACTGATAACAGGAAGAAACCTTCAGCAGAACCGGACTCAGAGGGGGAACCCGTCTGCCGCGGGCAAGCACCAGTTTATGGAAATGGTTTACATGAACAGAAATTATAATACATAAAACAGCCAATCCAGTATTAATTAAGTCCAAGCAAAGGTGACTCCGGACTCTGGCTTGGTGCTACAGCTGAATCAACAGTAGCAGGAGGCAGGGGTGCCCAGCTGGTCTAATTGGTCTAGGGGTGAAGCTCCAGGCCAGGGGGAGGGGGTGGGGGGGGTGCGCTCAGCAAACTTGGGCTAGAGCTCCGGGCACGTGCCCAGAGCAGAGGAATACAAAAAAAAAAAAAAAATTGTTAGGGGGTTCAAATGGTAAATTAGCACGCAGAGCAGAAGAGACAGAGGTGCCTGCGTGCGATAAGGAAAACCACGGCAGAATAAGGCTATGGCAGCATAGCTAAGGGAAACAGGCAGGGGCCAATGCAGCCATGAGGGCAGGCTTGAGAGTCATCACCAGACCATGACCGGTTCAGCTTAACACAGCACTACCAATGATGATCCAGTGACAGCACTAACCGCTCAGTCCAGAGACTCTATAGCTGTAGAGCTATCCACATGGGGGAATGCCCTCCGGGGCGTGGCCACGGAGATGCTCCAGGGTTGCTGGATGGGGTCTCTGGGCCCTGGGCCGGGGAAGCTCCTGGACGCGGAGCAGCGGTGGCTCCTGAACACTGGACAGCGACAACTCGGGAACGCTAGGGGACTCAGGAACACCAGACTGGGCAGGTGGCAGCTGCTGGACACCAGACTGGGCAGGCGGGCCGCAAGCGCTCAAGGACACCGGGCAGTGACAGCCCCTGGACACCAGGCAGTTAGGGCCCCTGGACAGGAACGCAGATCCCAGCTGTAGGGAACTCGGCTGGGCAGACCCCTCAAAAGAAGCAGGCCAGGGGTCTACTGGCTGGAGGTCTGGCCGACCAGGACCACCACGCCTCTGGGACCACCCACCCAACTCTGGCTGGTTCCTTCTGTCACGGATTCAGGGGGTTGGACCCAGCCGCAGAGTGAAAAACTCAGGAGGCACAGAAGGTTGAATGCAAACAAAGACTTTACTTACAAAACAAACGGTGAACAAACAAAACACCTCAAGGGGCGAATACAAAAATCTCACAAAAAATAATTGAAAAGGAAAAACAAGCAAACACACAGAGGACTAGGAATAAGAAAACTCGTAAGCACGGGAAACGCGCAGAGAACCAACAACACGGGCAGAAAACAATCAGGGCAGAACACAGGAGGAACCAGCACCTGAGTCAGGCAAACCAAGAACTTAAATAGACAGGGGCTAACAAGACACAGGAGGACACAATGCACAATTAACCCACAGAGGGAAGGGATAACGAGACACAAACAAAAACAATGAATAAATGAACACAATAATACTGTCATGGTTGTGCCTCCTCTGTTCCCGCCTGTTCCCGCCTCCCGTAGTTTTTGTCCTGTCTCACGTCCCTTAGTTTGGTTTGCCTGTGTATATCTCATTATTCAATTATTTTCTGTCTCGTTATTTAATCATTGTTCCCGCCTGCCTCTCATTATCCCTCACTTCTGTGTTAATTGTGCATTATGTTCTCATGTGTCTTGTTAGCCCCTGTCTATTTAAGTTATTGGTTTGCCTGACTCAGGTGCTGGTTCCTTGTGTTTCTGACTGTGTGTATCTGCCAGTTTGTCTGCTTCCACCTGCCTGTGTTCCATCAGTTTGTGTTCTGCCCTGTCTGACTGTTTCTGTTCACTGTTTTCTGCCCTTGCTATGTGTTCCCAGTGTTTTGACTTTGAGTTTCTATGCTTGTGTTTCTGTTAATTATTTTTGAGTTTTCTTTTATAATTGCCCCTTGTGGCTTTTTGTTTGTTCCTGTTTGTTTTTGTTATAAGTAAAGTCTTTGTTTTAATTACCTTTGAACCTCCTTTTTACTCCTTTTTGCGCTTGGGTCCAACCCACCAAAACCCTGACAAATACAATTAAACACAGGGGAAGACAATGAGGGAAACAAACTGAAATACAAAACTGAGGCATGAAAAAGGAATAACTGTAACAAAAAGACAGAACCATGACACAGAGTTTATTAATAATCAACCAATAATAATTTAACCAGACCAGAAGGTAACTTCTGGGGTACTTTTAAGTTTAGGGTATTACTGAGGTCCACCTTTATACGCTGCCTGTTTTTCATTTTCATTCACTAAATTCCTCCACTTTCATAAGGAAATTTTTCAGGTTCTTCTTTTTAAAAGGTCAAAAAAAATATAACTCTGAAATAATGATGTCCAGCCAAGGTGTATTAGCTACTAGACAAGTGAGTGCAAACTACTCCCAACAAAAATAAATCATACACTGTTGTAATACAGTATCTACAGATATTAGATTGGAGTTGTAATGTCAGCCATCATTACATGGTTGGACACGTAACATGTTTGAACAGTAGAGAAATCAACATTTACAAGTAGTGTATTGTTACAACTACATACTGTGGCCTCTGAGCAACTAAAACAATATAATTCTTTGGAAACCTGACTTTAGTTGAAATTTTCTTAAACTAATGCCCAACAACACACAAATTTTAAAGCTCAAATGGACCTGAAACACCATTATAATTATGCCTGTTTTATGGAAATTTTAACAACCTGAACATGTTTATTACAGCTATTATTTTAAAAATAACAGGCTGTTCCCAAGCTTAGTGATTGCGCCTTGCGCTAGTCTAACTTGTAGTGGAGATTTGCTGTTGGAATAAATATTAATTGATTTTTATGAATTAAAACAGCAATTTAAAGTGAAGAACCAGACGTAATGCTTGTCCTGGATAGAACTGTCATGGTTCTGTGTTTTCCTGTCTGTGTTTCCCTTGTTGGGCCGCCAGATGGCGGCACTTCTGTTTTGTGTCCTGCTCCCCCTTGTTAATTGTATTATTGTTATCTCGTTATTCTATCATTGTTCCCACCTGTGTCTTGTTATCCCCTCCTTTTCTGGCTTGATTGTTTTTTGAGTTCACCTGTGTCTTGTTACCCCGTCTATTTAAGTTCTTTGTTCACTTGACTCGGGTGCTGGTTCCGTGTGTTTGTTTCCTTCTTGTGTTTGTTTCCGACTTGTGCTTGTTTTTGACTGTATGTACCTGCCTGTGCTTCTGCCACTTGTTTTCTGTGCTTGTGAAGTTCTGTTTTTTTGTATTCTTTTAGTTTTTGTTATATGCCCCTCATGGCTCTTTGTTCGTTCTGTTCTTTGTTAGTAAAGTCTTATTTGTACCAACATTTTTGAGTTTCGTGTTTTTTCCCACTCTGCGCCTGGGTCCTAGCTACCACCTGTGACAAGAACAGCCCAACATGCTAAAAGAATCAGACTACAACAAAAACAAACCCGAAAGCAAAGATAAAGGCACCTGCTAATCTGAACGTTGAACACCCTTAACACACTAAAGTTTTCTCCTTTGTGTCATGATTCTGTTCTTAATGTCATATGTTATTGCTTGCCAACTACAAATTTTTAGTATAACTGACTCAAATGAGAGCCAATGATCACAATCCAGTTTGTTTGGAACTTGATGTGATGAAGTCTACGGTTTGTTTCACAACTCCTCGTATTGCCACAATTTCCTCTGTGGCAGTTTCCATACTGAAAAATATAAAACAATAACACCGGTGGTTTATTTGTAAATTAACAGAGCAAACCATTTTGGTGAACTTGATCATTATAAGTGTTTAATTTGATACTGGTATAATGACAAGCTTAATTTCAGTGATTATTAGAACTGGTAGTAGCCCAGCAAGCAGTCTAGAGCCCTTCTTTCATGCGTGAACGCCCAGTCTCAGTTGCCACATGCTTTTAAATGAGTACAAACATCTCATAGAAGCTTTGAAAGCTGGGTGTTCATCAAAACAGCTACAATGCCCAACAGGAACACCAAACTGACAGGCAGAGGGGAGAAGCAGAACAGGCAGAATAACATAGTCATCCCCTACACTCCTGGAGTATCATAGAAACTCTGGAGGATGTTCAACAAACATCACATCCCAGGTTTAAATGCCTCTACGTTGCTGTCATTATCTTGCATCACATTTGGGTTTGGGTCTTGCTCTGGCTCTTGTGAGTGGATCTCAATGTTCTCTAAAGATGGGGACAAAGTCAAATTTATCTGGATTCCAGAGTCAAATCCTATGGTCAAGGTCACACTACCCATCAAAGAAAAAAGTGTAGCTCTGCATACCAAGTCTGATTCTAGCTCCATGATAACATCATTGTCAAGCTTGTATTTCTCTACAAAAAGGGAATTTCACAGTCTGACTTAACTGAAGGAACAGCAGTGAATAAGTAATGACATTGATCTTAGCTTTAAAGTGGTCTTCACAACATATCACTGCAAACAAAACTGCTGAATTACTGCCTCATTTCTACAATAAAAGCACAAAACAAAAGTGCATAATAATTTAAGTTCATTAAAAAATATAGTACCATTTGGATCAATGTTGATATCATCGAGTCTTCCCTTTGAATTCTGCCGAGCATCCTTTCTCAAGTGCTATGAGGAGTTTGCAAGTTTGGCAATTGGAGGGTACCCTCTAGTAGACAGTAGAACTGGCAATGTAGGCCTGTTGCAAGTTGTTAAATAGAACTCCTGAAGTGTCAAGTGCAGGATCAGAACTGCCTGCTGAAAACGTTTCCTCAAAGGCCATGGAAAGAGTGACATCAACTGCAGCCTACAATATTTTGAAAATACCACAATATATTTTTTTGTTTAACCTTTATTTGCCCAGGAAGTCATGTGGAGATTAAAACCTGTCTTAAGTGAGACCTAGCCAAGAAAGGGCAAAGCAATATCATAAATGAAGGAGTCACAACAAAAAGAGTAGGCTATATATACACCGAACAGCCACAACATTAAAACCATCTGCATTTTTCTGCTTTATTCTCGATTTAATATTTTATTTTCTGTTTGTAATCAGACAATTCACACGTGGTCAAAGTGCAGACTCAGAGCTTTTATTAAAGGGTATTCTTATACATTTTCTTATACAAGCGATACAAAAACAAGCATTGTTTCTCCTGATTAATTTTCCAGTTGAACTCAGTGGAAAAAATATTCAGGAGAAAAGCTTCTTGTAGTATCTATTGCACATCTGGCAGCAGCACAGTGGTTTGAGGCTCATTTGATGCCTTGGACCCTTGATGACTTAAAAGCCATTTAGCCAACAAATGTGTTCCATACTGTATCAGCATAATTTACAGCTGAATCTAGTCCAACCCCCCAATTCCCATAGAGATCCATTCAAATGCAAAGAGTTTTTCTGTCAGGACCACTGTCATCAAGTAGAACTTTATTGACAATAAAGGCAATACAGTTATGTTTGGCGGTATGGCTCTGTTCTGGAGCTCTCCCGCCAACCACGCAGCCCGCGTGGATAAGGCCGGGAGGCCAGCAGCCAAACCCCCCCTAGAGGGGTACACACAGAACAGATCCAGCAGCAAAGCAGTTTTTAACACATGGGTGATTCTACAGAAACGGTGGCATTTGGAATTGCAACATGTCTTGAAATACATTTCATTTTACTTAATCAAAACTTATTGTACAATATTAATTAACCTCTTGCCTTTAACAATCCACAAATATGAAAGCTTAATGTATTTTAATTATTTTTATACATTCACTCAAAGAATGCTTGTGCCGTCTTTTTGTCATTGGTGTTACTCATACCAAAAACAACATTAAAAGCTCATCAGAATAGTATTTCTCTATTAAATCTGCACATATACTCAAAGACATAGTAGGTTGGTAATAATTAAAAGAAAAATGTTTTATTATTTATTTATTTATTTAAATCAGGTATGTGTAAAGTTGTATTGTGTGACATTTTTTCATTTACACCATCAGGTTTTTGCTATAATATCAACAATAACTGAAGGACAGTATCAAAATTGAATGATACTCTCCTTAAAATGCCAACTCACGAATAAACCAACAATCAACAAACACAAAATTATTATAAAGTCAAAAATGACCCCTTTAATATCAAATCACCAAACAAACATTCAGTAACACCAGTGACACATTATAACACCAATGACTTGGTGTTATATTGGGCTGGACTGGTCCATCCTGTTTGAGCCAGCTAGTTGTCTGCCAAACATCTGTATGGCATACAGCAGACTCTGTAGGCTACTACAATGGCAGGCACCCTGGCTATGAAACATATTTATAAGAACACAAGTAAACAAACATTTTATTTACATAAACTTTAGGCTTCCAGCAACTGGTATTTCACTTGTAGTCACACATGCAGCTGACCCTCCACATATGTCCAGATCTTCTGGTCAACCTGAACTGACCGTTTGTTCACAGGAACTGGCTCTGGCATAAAACACATGATCTGGTCATCCCCATACCAGTTTACATCCTCTTTTGGGTTTGGCCAGAAAAACCGGTTTGCTCCATTCCTGTGCATGCACTTCACTTTTATGTTGTGCTCTTCCACCTCCAGTATAATGCCAGGGTATGGCTGGTCATCATACCTCACAATACACCACTGCCCGCTATGGTGAGCCTCAATGACATCAGGTCGGTGTTGTTGTTGTGGGGCAGAGGGGACACTTTCTCTAGGCGGCACAGCTCCTACAATGATTTCTTGGAGACTGTAACATGGGCAATCCCACACGCCCTCTGCTGCCTGGCAGAAACAACTAATGTCTCTGTATTTGAGGATGCCAGGTGTGATGCTCAAAACTTGATGCATTTTCATGGTCCCCTTTATTGCAACAAGAGGTACCTCTAGCATTTTCTGTGCCCTAGTCTCAACATCTTCCTCACTTACATAGAACAGTTTCACCTGCGTTCCAGAGTCATTTAACTCCTGGAAGAAAGAGAGTGCATCTGGGATATCCCTTCCCCGACGGACTAAGGTGTCGGCTGACCTCTTTAATGCACCCCCCACCCCATCTGGTGCACCCTTCCCATGGCTTGCCTCAAAGAAGTTCCATGTAGTTTTGGGGAAGCCCTTCTGGTGAGGTTCTGAGCAAATCATGTAGAAATTGCCCTTTTGCTTGTACTGGGTGGCAGGGCCATCACTGAAGAAATGAAGGTGCTGGACATCAGGCCACTGATTTTTCACCATCTCCAGGATGGGGTCAAGATGAGCCCATATGGCTACTGGGTCGTGCCTTCTACTTGGTGAGATCGTACTAAAGGGAATGGGGGGCTGGTCCTGCACATAGAGAACACCAGTGTGGAGGGTCACTTGTTGATGTGACCCCCCAAAGTGCACAGACTGGATTTCATTTGCATACTTGCAAGTGTAGTTCTCACTGAAATCTATGTGTATAAGGCAGTCCATGGAGGTCAGGTTCTCTTTTATATTTCTATAAGCATTGTACTGCCACCGGATGTTGAAGATGTGTCTGCGAAACATGAAGAGCCTATCTTGAAACTGGGTAGCAAGCTCATCCTCTGTTATTGGCACTTTTTTTTTGACAGTGATTGTACTTGTCTTCTCAGACTCTTCACCTGGTTTGGAATGGTCAATCTTCTCTAGACACCACTGGGTTAAATTTACCACACCATTTGATGGTGATTTGGTGAGGGGATATGTGGTGAGTCTACATTCTTGGCATTCACCATATGCACATGACTTTGCAACGTTGTTGCAGACAGTGCTGTCAACCATATCATCCAGGTGTTTTGACTCTGAAAGCCCAAGTCTGTACAGTGTATCTGCCATAAACTGCAGATTTTCATGAGACTTACATTGACATGTTTCTCTGTCCTGCTCATTTGGTGTCACAACCCAAAAGGGTCTCTGCCTGCAGAAGAAGGCATAAGAAATCTGTTCTCCATGCTCAGAAACAAATTTCTTGTGGAGGTTAAGCAGAGAGTCACAGAGTAACCTCCTCTGTTTCTTCACCTTCTGGACAGTGACTGTGTTTTTTTTTCCTGTGGTCAGTCTGCTGACATCATCTCTCAGATAGTACTGTCTCACAGTCTTCCTCTTGTTTGTGGTGGTTTCTCGAGAGTTGATCATTGGTTTTCTCCAAGCTTTGTACGAGAAGCCAATGTTCTTCTGGCACAGCAGCTGGAATTTGTATTTTCTGATCAGCTTTCCCGTCAGAATGTTTGCAAAGTCCTGTTTTGATTTTGTTTTATTGGCTGCTTTGTACTTTTCATTTAAATCTCCAACAAGAGCAAAGTGGAATTTTAGAGCTTTCTTGACTGGAGAGTGGACTGTAGAACCTTGGAGGATCACTTTTGTCTTCGTTCCTGGGCTTTCGGAATTTGCAACGCGACCCCGTAAACGGGACAAACGCTTCTTGTACCTGTTGCATTGTCGTTTGCTTTGCTCAAGTTTATCTTGCAACTTTTGAATTTTCCTCTGCCTCCTTTGTACATTTCTCCTGCATGTTCTCCTTCCTTGTTGAAGTTGTCTGTCAAATACATTGGTGCAATATGTCAGAATAGTAAACCAATCATGAGTTAGGAAGATGCTTTTTTCCGTTGTTTAGCTTCAAACAATGTTCTACGGATCTCATTATTAACTACAGTTCTCCCTTGTTATACCACCAGTCAAAAACCAAAGGCAACATATCTGAATTCCAGGTTTGTTTGAATACACTTGTAATTTCCTATATACATAATGGGTTTCATTCACTAACGGTGTATACGCAAAGATATTCAATTGTTTATTTTGGTTTATCTTTTGATTTTGAATCTCTGTTAAGCAACTCTAAGAAGCCCTTATATGGGCTTTTCTGGGGCGTGTATTATGCTAATTAGAAATTACCTGCACATGCAAACCACTTTACAATAATAGTGAATGAGACCCAATATCTTCAGTTCTACCTTGAGATGCTGGGTGAACTCCCTGGAGATGATGGGGGGGTCAAGACTCTCTCTCCTGCTCTCATGTGTTGCCTGTGTCTTGCCTGGTTGACTCGCCATGCCTTGCGCTGACCTCTCTTTGCCCTTTCACTGAGATCATTTATGTTCCCTCTTTTTCCTGTTGCTATATCATTAGCATAACCCTGTTGCCTTTTACCTAAATATTCTGCTCTACGTGTAGGGTCAGCATCCCTGCGCTGTCTATAAAGCCTCTGCTTCTCAGCTGCACTCAATTTCGCCATACCTAACAAAAACAATAATAATAGGAAGTTATGAAAAAGAAACAATATGTGCTATTTTGCTTTAAATACTTATGTTGAAGCTTTTATAAAAGCTCATTTACAAAAGAATGTCATTGGTGTTACTGATTGTCATTGGTGTTACCAGGAGGAGTAGTAACACCAATGACGGTAACACCAATGACAATTTGTCGAACTAATGGTTTTTTACAAAATGGACGCCGCGGTACCTCAAACCACATGTCTTCAATCATATTAAAATCATTCAAATATCTAATTTAACCCATTTCTATTATCTATTGCTAATTCCCCTTCCTATGAAATGACTAACACCAATGACATATTTAAAAGCCTCATGTAGAATTAACACATAAATCATCAAATATATAACAAATGAAGAGAGACAGCAGACTCACCATGTGCATATGTTGATCACACTTCTTCCAATGACCTCTTGAACCATAAATTACTCATAAAAGTCATTAATTTTTTTTCAAAATAAAAGTTTTGTGAGGCAGTAACACCAATGACATGACATGGGGTGACCACTATTACCGTTATATTATTTATAATATTTCATTGGTATTTCAGCTTATTAAGTTCTCCATTCCATGAATGTGACATTTGTGTTTACTTTATGACATTTAAATTGGAGAAAAATATTTTTTTTAAACTCAAAATATGGCACTAAACTTCGATACATGGTCAGAGTGACAAGCAAATTGCTTGCACTTGCTATTTTATATAAATGATTAAAAAACAAGAATTGCTCATTACATGACTCAAATATGTTTTATTATTATAAGTACAGTCTATATTTATCAAAAATATATATTACATGTGATCATTAATTCAATTTAAAGTATTTTGCTTGCTGTAAAGGTGAGAGACAGGAATGCCACCGTTTCTGTAGAATGACCCACATATGAATGGAGCAAATGCAATTTCTTAACACATAAGGATGGAGCAATACGACTTCTTAACACATAGGAATGGAGAATGCAAATTCTTGACGCATGGGGATGGAGCTGGGGTGGTGGAGGGGATTTACGAAGCAACGTGCAGCGCTTGCATGCAGGAGGAGCAACCGAATGAGTAGAGGGAGGCTGTTTAAGTAGACCGCCCTGTTAGTGAATGTACTGTGATAGGCGAACATCACTCAGCTGAGCCATCAGCTGATTCGGCCGGAGCGCTTGACTCTCGTGACCTGCCAGAACTACGCGATGCTCCATTTCTGTCAGGACCACTGTCATCAAGTAGAACTTTATTGACAATAAAGGCAATACAGTTATGTTTGGCGGTATGGCTCTGTTCTGGAGCTCTCCCGCCAACCACGCAGCCCGCGTGGATAAGGCCGGGAGGCCAGCAGCCAAACCCCAAAACAACCATATGCCGATATGCTATCAATAAGTGTCTCCGGCTGATGTGATGACTATGTGTACGACCACCTGGAGGAAGCCCTTCGTCCAGTCGAGCCTTTCGGCTTGAGGCCGTCTATATTTTTACATGCATCAGTGGTTATGTGTACCAACAGCATGTTGGACGTTCCCCTGAGGCCACTAGTTAGATGAATTATTAATTAATAAACCAGGGGAACATACTATGTGAGATGTAATATTAGGCTATGTGTACCGACAGCTGTCGGTATTTCCCCTCGAGCGCCGAGATTTAAACTAAACCGGGGGAAATATGCTACTACCTGCATCAGTGTAAATGAATCCTCGCTCATTGCCATCCATACAAGCATGCATGGACAAGACCAGGAGGGGGCAGCAGCAAAATCCCCCCAAAGCAAACATACGCCGACATGTTGTTAGTACTTAGTCTCTGACATAGGGCGACATAGCTCAGGAGGCAAGACCAATTGTCTGGCAGTCGGAGGGCCGCCGGCTCAAACCCCGCCCTGGGCGTGTCGAAGCGTCCCCGAGCAAGACACCCAATTCCTAACTGCTCTGGCGAATGAGAGGCATCAATTGTAAAGCGCTTTGGATAAAAGCGCTATATAAATGCAGTCCATTTAGTCTCCGGCTGAAGTGATGACTGTGAAATGCCATTCGGCTACCGGAAAGACCCTTCATCCGGTCAGCTCGAGGCTGTTCTAACATTGTGGGTCAGTGGCTATGTGTACCAAGGGTTTTTTTTTATTTTTTTTTTACACTATTTGTAATGTTAAAGGCTATGCCTACGTGTATGGCCTTGGCTTCTATCAATCAAATTTATTTGTATAGTGTATTTTACGGCAGTTGTCACAATGCATTTTACGGACAACCCTGACCTGAACCCCCACAGGAGCAAGCCTAAGGCGACAGTGGCAAGGAAAACTCCCTGTGGCAGATAGGAAGAAACCTCGGAAGGAACCAGGCTCAAGGGGGAAACCCCTCCTCCTCTGGTCGGCTCAGGTTGTCGATTGTGACAAGCATGTCAGTCAGTGGCTCAGCTACCTCATAAATCCAAGGCCATTCAAACTAATCACCAAATATCATTAGGCTATGTGTACCAACAGCTTGTTCGTATTTCCCCCCAGCACAGAGACTTAAACCAATTAGAGGGAAATATACTACTCATATTAGTGTAATGAATCCTCGTTCAGTAGTAGTGCAGCAGCAGCAGCAGCAATAAACAGCAGGAGCAGCAGCATCAGCAACAGCAACACGGCAGCAGTAACATCAGCAGTAGTGGCAGCAGTACGCAGCAGCAGCAGTAGCACCCAGCAGCAGTAACAGCAGCAGCAGCAGCAGAAGCAGTACCAGCAGCAGCAGCTTCAGTAGCAGTAGCACCCAGCAGCAGCAGCAGTAGTAGTAGCAGTAACAGCAGCAGGAAACTGATTACAGAGGAAACATTAGCGGCTGCGACACCGGTACTTGCCAGTAGACAGTAGCAGCCGTGCTCCTATACTGCAAAGCTCATGGCTTTTGAACGGAAATTATGTCAATGCCAACGGATGAAGAAGTACATGTCCAAAGCCCCGTAGCTTCACTGAGGATGCTGGGAACCATCACTGCTGCCGTTGCCACACTGGAGCAGGAGTGGTGGTGTAGAACTCCGGAATGGGGACCACATTGCCAATGAGACAGAGGCGGACGGCAACCAGATTTCGTCATGGCATTTCCCAATGAAGGCTCCTCAGGGCTCGCATGGGGGCGCCACCACAGGTACCGGGTCATGGAGGAGAGGACGGAAAACAGTGCTAGTATGCAATAATGACACAAGTTTCTTCATTTTCTTAGATTAAAAGCTTGAGGTGTATACAATATATAGCTAATTTAAGCATATTTGCCATGGTGAGATCATATAAAGAACCATGAAGCATAAGGAAATGCAGTTTCCAACAGTGGGTACTCCGGGGTTGAAACACTTGCCTTAAGAGAGACCAGTTGTGAACGCAGTTATGAGGCTGAATAGTCTATGAATCTTTTTTTTTTTTTTTTTTTTAATTGTGGGGAAATGCATTATGCAGATATTGGATGAACATATTACTGTTTCTGCCCATCAGGCGTCACGATGAGGCTAATCTTGCGTTGCGCTATCGGAAGCGACTCCTACCAAACGGATGCGATGGAAAAGATGCATAGCCTGGTCCCGAAAGCCGAGACGATTGGCGATCGTGTTTTGAGTTTCGCTTACATTACATTACAGGCATTTGGCAGACGCTCTTATCCAGAGCGACGTACGACAAAGTGTATAATCATAACCAGGAACAAGTATGACGAAACCCCTAGAGAGAAGTACCGGTCCAAGTGCAGGGAACAACCGCATAGTTCAACTTGGACCCTGAAGGTTAAACTGATTAACACTAACAACGATAACGGCAACAACGCTTAATTCGCTGACATAAGGGCCACTCCGGGCGAGGGCAGGCATCGAAGCAATAAGGTTCGAAGAATTATTTCTCAATACGCCGTTATTTAAATATTATTTAACAGTTGGGCACAGTGGGCTGCTTTAAAGGGCCACATTGCATTACTAATATGCTTACCGAATGAGTATATTAGGAGAGGAATTGGAACCAGTCTTTTTTTTTTTTTTAATTAATTAATTAATTAATTTATAATTCATGTATTTATTTATTTTATTAGCCATCGTATTGCACTCTATTTAGACGAAAATGCAATGTACGATTAAAGAAACTATGACAAAGTTGCGAAAGCACATGCTACAAATCTGCCTGGAACCAGCCATACCGGCAGCAGGTCCAAGGATGACGCGCCACGCCATTCGCGTGAGCATGCAATTGTAGAGACGGCGAAGCCAATACCTAGGCTATGTGGAGCATGTCCGTAGCAGGAGGTATCATTTTTTTCCTCAAAATGTGTGCTCAGTCGTGTGGTCACATGCCTGATCACATGCACGGTGAAGAGGTCAGAGCAGTGACGCGGAGAAGGCTACATGAAATCCCTTCTCCGCTGTGATAAGCCTAAACGCCCGTTTAGGCGTCATGGAATACAACGATACACTTATGAATGCGGAACGTACGCATTCGCGTCTTGCAACAGCACAATATTGAGAGAACCAGTTGGATAAGACAACGTTAGCCTAATTTGTCTCATTACAATAAACATTAGCAATCCCTAAACATTCAGCATCGTGATCTGACAGCTAAATTAGATAGCCAACCAAATTGTATCCTCGCAGATTTAACACCAATATGAATTTAATGTTTTTATTTTTCTGTCGCGATGATTGGGTCCTGATAGGGAACCGGCTTTTTAAGCGCAAATCGTGAATCAGTGGAGAACAACTTTCAGAAACCGAAAGATGAAGCCGAAGCTGGTTTGCATTTACAACATTAGCTGTAGCCTACTTGCCGGTAACAGTCCAACACTCATTGTAGTGTAGCGATTCAGCGAAGGGTAGAATGCAGCTTTGAACAATTTAGACATCTCAGCTCTTTGCAACACGCCCTGCCGCCCATGTTCAATCTGCCAAACCTATAACAGCCAGAGTTTAACTGCCGTCTCGCAGCCCAATTTTTCCGGAATAACCGTTTACACCAGGAAGTAGGCATGGGGCTATCTAGTAGCTGCGTGTTAGCGACTGTCCTTAATCCGTCAGCCGTTCGTAATGAACAAAAGATTCTTTATCGATACGCCTACTTTTCCCATCTCAGCCAAGCGTGAGAACTTTGGCGTTCTCAATTCAGACATTTCCGCTTAGATTTACGTGCACGAACCCCAAATTCGCGTAAAACGGTTGATTGGAAGACCCCGCTCTGATCAAGTAGAGGATGTAGCGTACGACCCAATTCTACTGCGTTCAGGAAGGTAGCCGAAAACATTCACGCCAGGAATTCTTTAGCAGTGACGCATCTAGCTTTGACTCTGGTGGTGAGAAACTCGACAATAAGCATGCCATTAACTTGTGCCCGCATATGTTGGAACGTTTCCGCTTTTAGCGAAAGACTTGCGATATTCGTGGAACCAGCCCCTCTGTGAGACGTCCCCGCAATCGAACGTGTAGGCTATATTCGGTGTTGTCAATTTAGCGACTTTTAGAGGAGGCCATAGCTACTTTCTATAGAAATAGTTGGCAACACTGTATATTATGCGTTTACGCTAGACTCAGAGCTCAGCAGAAATTAAATAAGGTTGATGACATTACCCGGCAAAAATCTGCAGCTAGCAGATATGGACGTGGCAGCAGCTTCCAGGCTTGAACATGGCGTCCTCCATGGAGGGGCGGCGCCGCCGCAAAGCAGCGCTCCTTGAATGAAGCTCCCTGGCCAGTTAGCAGTGAGGACAGTGCACCGGTATCCTCAATATTTGGAATAAGCCGCTTAGACAACGCTTTGCGTGGCTGGCCCCGAAATGGATCGCCTGCCTGCTGCAGCTAGAGCTTAGAGGTAAGGAGCAATGCAAATGAATAGCGAGACTTCTTCATAGTGCCTAGGCTGTGAGCTTAGACTAGCAGCTAACATGTAGCAAGTAGACTTGGTTTAGACTGGCAAAGTGCCGTAGGCTAGCTGGATTGAACACTGAAATGGGGGACTACATATAAAAAGTGCTGTAATTACTACATGGTGAAACCAAAATGTATAAGAATAATAAAAATAATAAAAGCTCTGAGTCTGCGCTTTGACCACATGTGGATTGTTTGATTACAAACAGAGAAAATAAAATATTAAATCTGAAAAATGCAGGTGGTTTTAATGTTGCGGCTGATCGGTGTATAGTCTAGCGACAATATTTTTAAAATGTATGCATCATGCAATCAAGTGTCATATATTTTACAACCTGAAATAGGTACAAGTAATAAAAAGTATGTACAGTACATTATCTTCCATTTAAAATCCTGGATTGAAATGAGGAAGTTAAGTTTGTGTTCGGCCAGCAGCTCATTCCAGGACCAGGGATCGTAATAGTACAAGCTCATCTTTCCAGTCTTGGTTCAGACTGTTGGAACTAGTACAACCAATTTTTATATCTTAGATTGTAACTGCCTTGCAACTATAAAAATGTAGTGCTGATATGCAGTGGTAGCTTGCCTAGAATGGCCTTATAAATTAAAATATATGCTGCACCCTTCATGTGGCAAGGGACAACCAAACATCCAGACTGTACAAGAAACAATAATGGGTCTAGTAACCCACATTAGTGATGTATTTCAATGCTGTATGTTACAGGGGGTCAAGTTTTGACAGGGTTGAGGCTCAGGCAAATCTATAAATAATATCGCCATTGTCAAGTTGGGAAAGGAATGAACCAATAAACAGCTTTTTTATTTATGGAAAAACATTTTTTAACCTGTACAAAAATTCTAATTTAAAATTAAATATCTTAGCAAGACATTCAATGGGATGATTTTTGTCCAACCATATTCCCAAGGATCTATATTTGTTTACAAATTCTATGGAAACACCATAAATCATGTTGATGGGGTGGTTGGAGCCTTTGTACTCACAGGGGAAATGTGAACTTTGTTTTATCTGAAGTTACTTCATGTCAATTAAGGCATGTTGCAAGTGACTGCAGGTTCATAATGGCAGTCTGCAGAATGGACACGTAAATAAAGGACAATTTCATCAGCATTTAAATGATTCTTCCAATGGTTACCCTGGTGACAAATATTATTGCTATTGGTAAGAATAAGCAAACGGCCTAAAATTAAACATTGCGGTCCACCCATGTTTAAAACAACCAAATTTGACATAACATGTCCGTGTTTCAGAATTTGAGATCTTTTAAAACAATTATTCTGGAACCGATTCAATTGTTCAGGTGCTCTGCCTCCTGTACCCACCCTTAGCAAGGTTATAATTAATAGTTAATGGTTAATAGTTAACAGTATAGAAAGCCTTAGTACAATAAATAGGACCACGCAGGTGAACAAACTATCAAAGGCTACCTTCACATCTTCTGTGACTTTCAGTGTTGTAGTTACATTTCTGTTCCTAGATCTGAAACCAGGCTGCATGTTATTTAAAACATTATGAGAATCCGAGTGTGACTGAGACAACTAAAGACATGAATTTAGCTAAAACTGAGAGATTAGAGATTGGCCAGATTATCAGATGGATCACCAGCTTTCAATAAAGGTGTAAATTAGCTTGCTTCCATGTAGCTGGTACCTTATATACAGTTGAGGCCAAAAGTTTACATACACCGATGCTGAAGACATTCAAACTCAATTTTTCACAACTCCACACGTTTCATGTTACCATGCATTTCCTCAGTTAAGTCAATTAGGGTATCTACTTTATTTCCATAAGAGATTTCAAAATAATAGCTAAGAGAAAGCTTTATTGCAGCTTTTATGTACTATATCAGATTTGTAGTGGGTCAAAAGTATACATACACTTTGTTAGTATTTGGTGGCATTGCCTTTTAATTGCTTAACTTGAACTTGGGGTAGCCTTCCACAAGCTTCTCAATACTTTCCTGGAATTTTTGCCCATTCCTCTTGACAGAACTGGTGTAATTCAGTCAGGTTTGTGAGCCTCCTTGCTCGGACACGCTTTTTCAGTTCAGTTCCATGGGATTCAGGTCAGGGCTTGGTGATGGCCACTCCAATACTTAATCCATTTTGTTACAACTTTGGAGGTATGCTTAGGATCATTGTCCTGCTGGAAGACTCAGTTTTGCGACCAAGTTTTAACATTCTAGCTGATGTCTGGAGGTGTTGCTTCAGTATTTCTAGATAATCCAGTTTTTGTTTAATCTTACCAGAGAACACTCCTCCAAAAGGCTAGGTCTTCATACTGGTGACCACCTGCAAACTTCATTCTGGCTTTTTAAGCTTGGAGTAGGGACTTCTTCCTTGCGCGACAGCCTTTCAGGCCATGGTGATGTAGGATTCTCTTAATGGTGGGTGTAGATACTTTGGTACCTGATGCCTCCAACTTCTTCACCAGTTCCTTTGTTTTTGTCTTGGGGTTCAGTTGAACCTGTAGGACCAAAGTTTGTTCAGCCCAAGGAATTAATTTGTGCCTCCTTCCTGAAAGATGCAGTGTCTGTGTGGTCCCAAGATTTTTATATTTGCATACAATTGTTTGTACAGATGCTCATGGTACCTTCAGGTGTTTGCTCCTAAGGAGGAACTGGACTTGTGGAGGTCCACAATTTTTTTTCTGAGGTCTTGGCTGACCTGCTTGGATTTTCCCATGGTATCAAGGGCAAAAAGGCAGTGGCTCTAAAGGTAGGCCCTTAAATACAGCCACAGGTGCCAATTAACTCCCAGTTAACTCCTAATTATGACAATTGGCCAATCAGAAGCTTCTAAAAAGTAATTACATAAATTTCTGGAATCTTCCAGATTGTTTAAAGAGACAGTCAATTTAAACTTTTCACCCACTGGAATTATGATATAGTGAATTAAAGCTGAAATAAATCTGTCTCTAATCGATTGTTTTGAAATTACCTCTGATGTGAGCAAAGTAAATGCCCTAATGGACTTTCCAAAAAAATTTATGGTAACATTTGTGGACTGAACTGTATGGTAATGTGCGGAGTCTTGAAAAACTTTGAATATCTTTAGCCTAGGTGTGTGTAAACTTTCAGCCTCAACTGTAGCTCGATTGACAAATCAAATGTAGATGACAGGCTCTGCTTTGACACACATTGTAGTTTTTAATAAAAATAGATCAAGGCCATCAGGCCCAGCAGACTTTTGGAATCAATTGATTACAGTGCCCGTAATACATCAGCAACTTGAAATGTTTCAAACATAAAACTAGCAACTGTGGAGAATTGTGTGTTTTACATCTTATTCATTACTAAGTGCTCATTATTCAGAGATACACTACTTAACTCATCAAAAAATATGTTGTGCCCTCTTGAAATGATTGCTGAAAGCATATAAAATATCGCTTTATGCATGACAGAGCTATTACCAGTGCTCAACTGCTGTGGAAAACTACAAACATTCTTGTTCCATAGTGATTTATTAGTCTTCCAGACTTTTGAATAATTATTCATTCAATTCTGATTATGTGATATTAGAGACAAGTGGTCATCAGATTTAGCTTTCCTAACTGAAAAATGTGCACTGATTCCTCAATGTTCTAAATAGCAGCCAATCTTCTGTACCATCAGTCTTCCTTGCTATAGTCCAATGCTTATTTTAAACATGAATACATTCTGAAATTTCTTTAGAGAACCAGTGATTATCTCTGTTCTTAATTCTGAACTTTCTAAAGCGAGCAGGTCTATATGCAACAAATAATAATTGGTGCTGCCTTGTCAGCAGACCTGGAACAAATACATATTTAAAGCATTTTAATTACTTTAAAATACTTTTTTAGAGATTATTTGAAATTCAGCATTTACAAATACTGAGTGTTTTAAAATACATTTAAGGAACATTTGCATGTATTTGCAATTACTTTCAGATATGTCTTTAAAAACATTTCAAATCCAGAATTGTCAAATACAAAGTGTTTGATTTAATGGAATTATTTGAAAATACTTTTACAACATAAGGCCAGTGGTGCAACATGCGCAATTGCACCAAGCTGTTGAAAGACTTGAAAAGCAATGGATATGTGAGAACCTATCAGCTCTGAAAGTTGAGCATTTTGTCTAATTAGAGGACAGTATTTTGATGAGAATGTGTCAGGTGACGGCTGATGGCCCAAGTCCAATTGTACCGATTTCCATTGGTAATTGGTAGTGAATATGAACGGTTGAATTCTATTTTATCAGTGTCTAACCTTACAAAATGTAAAAGATGGAACTGTACGAATGGCTGTCGAACGTTCTGACAACAAAAAAAGAAGAAATACAGTAAAAGGCCACTAACTTTTAAAAGATTGCATGGGTACAAATTAACTGGCTAGTAGCTTATCAAGAAATCTGAGTCATCCCCCATGCAAAGACATGTACGGGCATATAGGCTATTGTCTGTTAGTGGCAACGCATGGGTTGTTGAAAATTCCCAATGTAGGCAAGCCTTGCCCATAATCCAAATTCAACCCCTAGCACCTAGTAGTCCCCCAGGAGTGCCCTCTGTATTTTAGCTCGCTGACATCACAGAGAGGGCCACTCACAATGACTGTACAAAGAACTCTGGGATACCCCCTTCAGCATGAAGCCTACATTGTTGCTGGCCCTGTCATTTCTGTTATTGATCACTGGGGTCCAGAGTACACTAACACTGTAGTATAAGGGGGTGAGGATACCAACAACAATTTCACTGAGTATATTGCTCTCATGAACAAATAGTGTTGTTACTGATAATTAGTCTAGCATGGTTTAGTCAGCCTTGAGAACTGAACGTATCATTTTCAGTTGAGAGTTCCATCTTGACAGTGACGGTAGCAGGTTGTAGACGATGTTTCCTCTCCAAGACATCCTAAGCAAGAGTGGACTTGCGGCAATGACTGACAATGCCGGAAGATTTTTCTATTGGTTTGATAGGCAGCTCCTTTTTGGTCATCTTTGATGCTGCAGTGTGTGGTGTGTGTGCAAAGCATCTCTCATGTGGCAGAAAGTTTTGTCATCAAGGTCAGTGGAACTGGCAGGCTGTAGTCCTCCATCCTCTTCTTCATCACTATCCTCTTCTTTACCAGGCTCTCTGTCTTCAAAGTAAGCAAAGACAGCAAACATGTTGGTTGCATTGTCTGTCACCAGTGTTTAATGTGTTGTTAATCTTGTAATGGTCCAATAGCTCTCCATTTACAGTATACTGGCAATGTGCTCTCCAGTGTGGCGGACCCTGAAACACTGACATGAGAGCATCGTACTGTGAAGATTCCAATTAATAAGGAAATGGCCGGTCACACCAAGATACAACTTCATTTGAGAGCAAGACCAAAGATCTAGTGTCAGGCAAATAGATGTAGCTGATTCTAAAAGAGACATTAGCTTATTCTCCATCTTGATTTTCTGGTCCATTAGAATGGTTTTGGACATGCCCTTGCCAGTTGGCACAACATAATTCCCTTTCAGAACTTCTTGAAGGACTCACTTTCCAGAATGCTTATTGGAAGGATATTTTCACAAATTACATTGGCAAGGAGATTAGTCTAGCTGTGGATGTGTGGCATGGTACCTCTGGGGTCTTACTACAGCTAATTTTGAAGGCATTTGCTTCTGAGACATGGACACATTAAGGATGATGTTGGGGTGCTTTTGCTGAAAAATAAATGTTTACATTCATGTTAGTTGTAATATATAATGTAATCCATTATTACAACAGTGCATTATATAGGCCTATTGGTATGAAATGTTTAAGATGAATAGCAGATCATTGGAGACATTTGATTATATTTAATAATATGGACTATATTTAAATATTCACAAAGCCTATTTAAAACTAGGCAGTGTATCTTCAGCCATCGAACTGCAAAAAAAAATGCTATTCAGCTGTCCTACACTCTGATTGGTGATGGCTGTGTGCCTAGCATGACGCATTATGAACTTGTAAAGTTGTGAAAATGGATTCAACATGAGCCACATCACTGTCACTGTCACCATTGTTGCCATCGTCGTTGTTGTTGCGGTTGTGGCTCCTGTACTTGACCGTGTGCATCTCAGGACTCCCAGTCTCACTGCAGGCAGTACATATGAAGGTTAGGACTAATCATGTAACTGCCCACAGCTGTGACTGCCGGCTGGCTAAACCACTCCCCAACACAGCCTTCATCGAACATGATATCTGGTTGTTGCAATATTTGCAACAAGCCTTAAAATTTCCAAGTATGTCCTGCGGCAGAACATAATGCTCCACGATCATAGATCATATATTTGGCATTATTGTTCTTTGTCTTGTGGCAGATGCTGACCTGGGATGCACACAAGCCGCAAGCAAGTGAGACACAGAACGGTGGGGGGAAGTGATCCGTTCGTCCGTGGTTCAAATCCATTGCCGTGCTTCCTGGCGCTTAGTTGTTCCCTTAAATCTGTCTGTGGAGGGGTGGTGTGGTTAGGGTGCCATCTGCAGGTGGAGAGGGAGCGGGTTAGCTGGCACTGCAACTGTAATGAGATTGTTACGACAGTTACGTCAGTTACGTCAGTTACGACGGTGCCGGAAGTGGGGGAGTAAGAGAGAGATTGAAAACATGAGGTTGTATGCTGGAGTTGGTTGAAACGCGTTACGTGCAATAAAAGGTTGAACAACACTGAAGAGCGGACAGAACTTTGTTTCTATAAAGGTAGACTAAAGAAGAGTTCATCACAGCAACTACAGGTGTGTGCGATTGCAATTAATTGCTAATTGTTTTTATGTTCTGCCTGCAGTGAGACCAGGGCGCTGGAATGAGAGACGCATGCGGGAGGGACGCAGTATGTAAATTCCCCTTCCTTATCATGTGTGTTTTGGTTTAGTTTGTTTTGTTTGTGTATGTACAGATGTAAACTTGCACAGTGAAACCCGTGTGCATCCGAGAACTGAGGATTGTGTGGTTTGTGGGGAGAAGGACTGCAAAAACGTTTTACAGTTGTGGCCCGGGGGGAGAGAGGAGGCAAGAACAAGCTGGAAGGACAAGCAGGAGCGAGGGTGATGGAATCGCCGCTGGGGCAAGCCCTGAGCCATCTAGCAGCCTTGCAGGAGAGACAGACCACCACTGAGCTGGCTCAGGGGCAGGTGGAGGATCAGGCTCTCCTGCGGAGCATGCTGCAGCAGAGCCCAGCAAGACAGTCGCCACCAACCACCCAAACCGGCAGGTATGTCGAGCTACAGATGCCACGGATGGCAGACACAGAGGACGTAGAGGTGTACCTGACCACGTAAAAGGGTACAGCAGCTGCCTGCGGGTGGACTACAGAGAAGTGGGCTGTCCGTTTCTCATCAGGGAAGCTCAACGAGCTGCACACAACCTGCCGGCGTCCTTGAGAACCAACTATGAGAAGCGGGTGATTTTAGACCGAGTGGGTCAAACAGAGGAAGATCATCATCGCCGCTTCAGGGCTCTTCGATACAAGGACGCCAGCCCCCGTTTGCTTTGGCTCAGCAGCTTTGAGACGCCGCTAACCGGTGGCTCCAGCCAGCAGTGCACTCGGCGGTGGAGGTTATTAAGTCGATGACGCTCGAGCAGTTTGTGCTAAGCCTGCCAACAGCCACTGCCGACTGGATGCGCTGCCACAGACTAATGTCGCTGGATGCCACTGTTGCCCTGGTGGAGGATCACCTCAGCACCCTCCAACATCGCTCTCCAGCTCCTGGCCCCGCCCCAAGGGAACCCCGGTCTTCTCATCTGGTCCCAGCATCAAGGAGAAGACCACCAGGGGGACCCTCGTCGGTAGCGGGGAAATCGACCTATTCTCTACCCAATACCCTGTCTCCCCACAACCCCTTCTATGTTCCCCCACAGCCCCCAGTCTCAGTAGTTGCAGCACCGGACACCCAGAGGCCCCCTCAGATGCCTGGGCAGGAGTGCTGGCCTTGTGGGCGACCTGAACATTTCCGCAGGAACTATCCCCTGATGGAAGTGGGGCATGTGGTGTGGGTAGCTGGCTCGCCAGCCCCCTCCCCTGGTCAGGAGGGGATGTACCGGATACTGGTAAGGATTCAAGGGGGTACACACCAGGCATTGTTGGATTCAGGGTGTAATAATATTAACAATAATAATAATAATAATAATAATAAACTTTATTTGTATAGCACCTTTCATACAAGAAATGCAGCTCAAAGTGCTTTACAATAAAGAAATTACATGCACCGAGTGCTTCACATGAAAATAGACATAGAATAACATAAAAACAGGGATAAAATGCCATACTTATAAAAACAGGGATAGAATGCCATAATTAATGTGACATAGAATGAATATAAAAACAGGGAAGATAGAATACATAAAATAAAACCCACTGAATAATAATAATAATAATAATAATAATAATTATTATTATTATTATTATTATTATTATTATTATTATTATTTATTTATTTTATTTACTTTTCCTTTATTTAAACAGGTCACTTTTTCAAGAGAGACCTGCATGTACATGTAAAACACATATGAAACACATTCAACAGACAAGTGCATGTTTTTTTTGTTTTTTTTAAATTAAAAAATATTGGACAAGTACAGATCAGTCATAGGTACAGGAGTTGAGCTGTAAACAAACATGCAGATCAAAGGAAACAATCACAAGCAACATCCAACATATCAGAGGTCAATATTTTAAAATCCTCCAATGGAACGAGACATTCCAGATTACAGGTCCTCTGTAGTTTATTCCATTTGTATGGGGCGTAGTATTTAAAACCGGTTTTGCCAAGTTCGGTTTTTACCTGTGGTACATCTAAAACTAAATAATCTTGTGACCCTAGTGCCATATCTGCTGTGTTTAAATGCAATCAAGGAGCAGAGATAAAAGGGAAGCTTCATAAGCAGGGCCTTATAGATAAACAAAATACAATGCCATTCCCTTCTCTTAGATAAAGAGGGCCAACCCACTTTTTTATATAAAATTCAATGATGGAATTTATCTCCAGTAATAAAACGCAGAGCACTATGAAATACAGCATCGAGAGGCTTCAAAGTAGAAGGAGAGGCATGCATGTACAAAACGTCAGCATTGTCAAGCACAGCCATAATTGTTGATTGTACAATGGTCTTCCAACAGACAGTAGAAAAGCAAGATTTGTTTCTATACAAGATTCTATACAATTCTTAATTTTTTAGACAGGTGTTCCACGTGGGTGTGAAAATAGGGTCTATTATCTAACCAGATGCCTAAATATTTATAAGATTCTACAATTTCAATTTGAGAACCCTGAAGTGTATGAATACCAATATTAGGAGTATTGTTCACGCGAGACCTTGAAAATAAAATACATTTTGTTTTGTTGGGATTTAAAATAAGTTTGTGTTTAATGAAGGATATCTGAAAGGCAACTGTAAGAGTTTGCTTTTGATGAGTCTGCAAAGTCTGTAAATTTGCAGTGGCCAGATTAAGAGTGGAGCCAATAGCATACAAGATTGCATCATCTGCATCATAATGTGGAGAAGAGGGTACCATATTATTCACATATAATGTAAATAAGAGTGGACCCAGAATAGACACCTGTCGGACACCTTTACTAATTTCAAGAGAGCTTGATTTAAAGCCATCAGCAACAACAGCTTGAGTTCTCCCTGAGAGATAATTGTAAAACCAATTAACTGCAAGTTCATCCAATCCTATGGAGGATAGCTTGTTTATTAAGATGTTATGATCAAATCTTTTGATAAATCTATGAAAAGTGCGGCACACTGCTGACGGTTATCAAGATATTTAATAATATTGTTCACCACAAGTGTTGTTGCTGTAAATGTACCATGCCCTGGTCTAAACCCTGATTGTTGTGGTTGTAGAATGTTATATGCCTCCAGGAAGGCAGAGATTTTAGAGATTTCATGGTTTTCCAAAAGCTTGCTGCATCTCCATGGGAGCTTGCGAGAGAGGACAAGTAGTTATC
This sequence comes from Anguilla anguilla, assembly GCF_013347855.1. Taxonomy (NCBI): domain Eukaryota; kingdom Metazoa; phylum Chordata; class Actinopteri; order Anguilliformes; family Anguillidae; genus Anguilla; species Anguilla anguilla. The sequence goes on along the minus strand of NC_049204.1, from coordinate 40,887,379 downwards.
AGATTCAGCTTTTCTGATCAGGCTAATACACCTATTGCCTGAAGTGCAACCAATCTGTCGGACTATTTTTTATTCTAAAACTCTTATAAGGGGCATGTTTTTCAGTAAAAAATTTAAAAAACGTGAGAAAACTGATCAAAAGCTACATCAGAATCAGGAATTGTACAGATTTTCTCTAGATCTGCATGATGCAAATCATGTAAAAAAAAAACCGTGTTCTACAAAATCTTTAAAATTTTGTTTCCTGATAACACACACTTTGACAGTTCTGACACATGCAGTTGGGCAGTGATCACTAATATCTTGTGCAAAAACTCCACTGGATGGGTATTTAAATGGTCTGTTTGTTAATATAAGGTCAATTGAGGTGGATTTAGACTGATTTTTTGTATTTGGTCTCGTGGGATAAGAAATCAGCTGAGATAAATTTAATTCTAGGCACAGTTCTTTAAGCCTAGAGGAGTTCCCAGATAACCAATCCAAGTTTAGGTCACCCAAAACAATTAACTCTGAAGAGGCATACGTTGATAGCAGTTTGCCTATTTCCTCCAAGGCCATAATTGTTGCGGAAGGAGGACGGTAAATACTAATAACAATAAAGTGCACATCACCCCCGAGGCAGATGTCCAACACAATATATTCAAATCTCTTAGTCACTGAGGAAACTGCAAGTTCATGTACAGACAAGTATTCTTTAACATAAATCAATACCCCTCCCGTTTAGATTTCCTATCCATTCTAAATAGCTTGTATCCATCAATAGCTACATCTGAGTTAGAAACTTTCCCTGTAAGCCAAGATTCTGTCAGGATAAAGATGTCAGGGGAGGCTTCATTAATCATTAACAAAATCCAATTTAGGTAACAGACTCCTAATATTTAAGTGCAATATTCTTAAACCATGATGTAATTGAAAGTCTTGTGGTGATTTTAAATCCGTTGTACTAATAATGGTAGGGGTAGACAAAGTCTCAGTTAGTTGAATATTGATTTGTACAAGACTATTTGCAGTGACACATAATAATAATGAAATAAAAAATAACGTTAAAAAAAATACGTAGAATGTGTAAAATCAAGTAAAATACAACATTTTTAAAAGACGTGTAGCAGTGCATAAGTGCGAAGCAAAGCGCAAAAAAAAAAAAAGTAGCAGGAAAGTTATAGCTAGTTAAAGGCTAAAGTGAAGAGATACGTTTTTAGCTTTCTTTTAAAAATATTTAGCAAGCTGGCTTTCCTGATATCTATAGGTAGTGTGTTCCATAGCTTTGTGGCGTAATTGACAAAGGCTGCATCCCCGATTTTCTTTCGGCTGTTGCTGTGATAAACCAGGAGCAGATGATCGTAGTGTTCTTGAAGGCAAACAGTTAACAAGAAAGTTAGCAATGTAGCTTGGTCCTAGCCCATTAAGGGCTTTGTATATAAGGAGGAGGAACTTAAAATCAATTCTAAATGTTACAGGAAGCCAGTGCAGAGCAGCTAAAACTGGACTAATGTGCTCTCTCCTCTTGATTCTGGTTAATAGCCAAGCTGCACAGTTTTGAATGAGCTGAAGTCTCTCAGTGGTTTTTTTCGAGAGTCCAGTAAAAAGTGCATTACAGTAATCGAGTCGGCTTGAAATAAAGCCATGAATCAGTTTTTCAGCTTCTTTTTGATTTATGAATGGCCGTACTTTAGCTATGTTTCTAAGGTGGAAAAATGATGTTTTCATCACCTTGTTAATGTGAGACTTGAAGTTTAAGATGACACCAAGACTTGCAACCTCAGATTTAATCCAGGGAGTTAATTTCCCCAGATTATTAAACAGCATTTCTCTTTTTGTTTAAGGGCCGACTAGTAAGATTTCAGTTTTGTCCTTGTTTAACTTTAAGAAATTATTGCTCATCCATTTATTTATTGCCAAAAGACAGGTAGTAATGGAGTTTATAGTTGCAGCATCATTTGGTTCTGTCATGGTTCTGTGTTTTCCTGTCTGTGTTTCCCTTGTTGGGCCGCCAGATGGCGGCACTTCTGTTTTGTGTCCTGCTCCCCCCTGTTAATTGTATGATTGTTTTCAATTGTCTCGTTATTCCATCTTTGTTCCCACCTGTGTCTTGTGATCCCCTCTTCTGGTTTGATTGTTTTTTGAGTTCACCTGTGTCTTGTTAGCCCCTGTTCTTTGTTCCCTTGACTCGGGTGCTGGTTCCTTGTGTTTGTTTCTGACGTGTGTTTCAGACCGTATGTACCTGCCTGCGTTTTTGACCTGTTTGTGTTTGTTTGCCCTTGTACTCTGCCTGCCTGTGTTTTTGAGTTCCTGTTGTTTTCTGTTTTATTAGATATTTTTTGAGTTTGTGTTTTTGCCCATCGTGGCCTTTTCTGTTCCCTGCTTGTTTGCCTGTCCTGTAAGTAAAGTCTTTGTTAATTTTCCCTTTTTGAGTTTGTGTTTTTTTTTCCCTCTGCGTTTGGGTCCCCCCTACCCGTTACGTGACAGGTTCCGCAGAGATGTACAGTTGTGTGTCATCCGCATAATTATGGAAACATACATTGTGCTCTCTAATGATGTCTCCAAATGGCAGCATGTATAGTGAGAATAATAATTGACCAAGGCAGCTCCCTTGCGCAACCCCAAAGATTCTCAGACACATGATCTCCAAGACTGATGTAAAACTTTCTCCCTTTGATGTATGTTTTGAACCAGTTTAACACACAGTCAGAAAGACCAACCAACTTTTCCAAATGATTGGTAAGGATATCATGGTCAATCATATCAAACGCTGCGCTTAGGTTTAAGAATTGACAAGAATTGAGACCTTATTTTCATCAGAGTTTAGTCTGAGGTTGCTGATTATTTTAGTAAGAGCAGTTTCACCGCTGTGGTATGTTCTAAAGCCTGACTGAAATTCCTCCAGGATATTGTTTTCTTTAAGAAAGGAGTTTATTTGCACTGAAACTGAATCTTTTCAAGTATCTTACTAATGAATGGAAGGTTGGATATCGGCCTATAGCTGGTCAGTGCATTACCATCTAGGTTGGGTTTCTTTAGTAAGGGTTTTACAACAGCTGTTTTGAAGGTATCTGGGAAGATGTCTGTTTGTAGAGATGTATTTATAATATTCAGGGCATGACTTGAAACACTGTCGAACACCCGCTTAAAAATGCTGTCGGTACAGGGTCAATACATGAGGTGGAGGAGTTACACTCGGTGACAATCTTGCAGAGCTCAGTTAATGTAATACAGGTGAATTTTCCCATGGTTACATCATTTTTACAGGATTTGCTGAGATCATCTGTGTTTATATCAGCAGCAGTACTGGCTCTAATTGAAGTTATTTTGTTATTGAAGAACAATGCGAATTCTTCACATTTTGATGCAGAGTACTGCAGGGGGGGTCAGTGTTGAGTAGCTGCTCAATAGTGGAGAATAATATTCTAGAGTTTCCAGCATTCTCTGTAATAATCTTGGAAAAGTAATCCTTTCTTGCCAGATGTATTGCTTTGTTATAAGCAGTCATGGCTTTTTTGTATATATTACAGTGAACTGTGAGCCTAGTTTGCCCGACAGATTCTCTTAATCTCATTAACACTATTATTGTTTAATCATGGGGAGATTCTGTCAGTCGACCTCTTTTTAACCTATAGTGGAGCAGCAGTATTTAAAGCAGATGACAAGGTATTGTTGAAATTTTCAACCATGTCATTTAAAGAGCAGTCATAACTGTATGTGTTACGAATGCAAGTCTGAAGGACCCAAGTGCAGAACTCGAACACAGAGATCAGATGAATCAAACAGATTTATTAACGGGTTGTACAATTTCGGATTGGATGTATGCCAGGTTCTTGTGATCAGTCCAGACGACGAAGGGGTGTTCTGCATCCTCCAGCCAGTGCCTCCATTCTTCCAGGGTCAGCTTGACCGCAAGCAGCTCCCGGTTCCCGACGTCATAGTTACGCTCAGCGGGGGACAGCCTACGGGAGAAGAAGGCACAGGGATGTCATTTCTGATCTCTTACCGCCCGCTGGGACAGAACAGCTCCTACTCCTGTCTCTGACGCGTCCACCTCCACAATGAATTGACGGGTAGGATCGGGGTGGACCAGGACTGGTGCTGAAGTGGACCTATGCTTGAGATCGGAGAAGGCGCTGTCAGCTTTCGGGGTCCAGATGAATGGGACAGTAGTAGAGGTAAGACGGGTAAGGGGCGCGGCCACCCGACTGTAGTCTCGAATAAACTGTCTGTAGAAATTTGCAAACCCAAGGAAATGCTGGAGCTGCTTCAGGGAGGGTTTGGGCCACTCTGCCACAGCTCAAACCTTCTCCCGGTCCGTACTGATCTGTCCACTCTTGATGATATAACCCAAGAAGCTTACAGATGTTACATGAAATTAGCATTTCTCTGCCTTGACGAACAGCTTGTTCTCAAGTTGGCGCTGTAGCACTTGCCTCACATGTTGAATGTGTTCTTCCATGTTGCGCGAGAATATGAGAATATCATCGATATAGACAAAGACAGAGCGGTTTAGGAGATCCCGGAGCACGTCATTCACCAGAGCCTGAAAAACAGCAGGAGCATTAGTTAATCTGAAAGGCATGACTAAATACTTAAAGTGGCCGAGAGAGGTAGTAAACGCGGTCTTCCACTCATCGCCCTCCCTTATGCGAACCAGGTGGTATGCGTTCCGGAGGTCGAGTTTGGAAAAGAGTGGCAAGAGGAGAAGTGATTTGGCTCACCAGTGTCTCCAACCTCACTGGCGAGCCCGCTTTTTTTGAACTGGGCAGGAATAACGGAAATGGCCCGGCTGACCACAATAAAGGCAAAGCCTCGATGTTTGCCTACGGAGGCGCTCTTCCGGTGAGATGTGGGTCCTCCCAATCTACATTGGTTCCTCAGTGACGACGGTGGGGCTTGGAGAACTGACAGGAGCATAGGGTCTGGGCGATGGACCAGGACTGGGACGCGCAGGCAGCGGAGGAGGTGCGGGACGTCGGGTCTTCTCCCTACGGCGCTCTCGGAGACGGTTGTCCAATCTAATAGCCAGGGAAATCAGAGAATCAAGTGTATGACATTCCTCCCGAACTACAAGTTTGTCTTTAACAGAATCAGAAAGGCCATTATGAAACATAAGTCGGAGCGCCGCATCGTTGCATTCCGATTCAGCAGCCAGAATGCGGAACTCTACGGAGTACTCAGAAACACTGTGGGAGCTCTGCTGCAGGGATAAAAGATGTCGCTCCGCCTCCCTGCCGCACACTGGATGATCAAAAACACCTTCCACATCTCCTGAATAAAATCTGAGTAGGAATGGTTAGCTGAGCTGGGGCTATCCCAGACCGCCGTCGCCCAAGTCAGAGCTGAATCTTTAAGAAGGCCCTGAATAAACGCGATCTTAGTTTGATCCTCTCTGTACGTGCCCGGTTGCTGGGAAAATACCTGGCCACACTGCATCAAGAAGGACTTGAACCTGCCCAGGTCTCCGGCATAACGCTCAGGGGCAGGATTGTGAGGCTCCTGGGACAACACGACCAGTGGTCGCAGTTGGTCGGTGAGATCTCGGAGCGTCTGCTCGTGCTGCCCCACGAGTGCCCCCTGGCTGGCGAGCGCCATCCTCATCTGGTCCGGTTCCGCTGGATCCATCCGTGGCCAGATCGTTCTGTTACGAACGCGACTGAAGGACCCAAGTGCAGAACTCGAACACAGAGATCAGATGAATCAAACAGATTTATTAGCGGGTTGTACAATTCTGATGAGGCTTGGCGAGGGCGAAGCAGGTGCCGGGGAGGCGGGGCCGAGGCGCAGGGAAGTAGCTGGGTTCGCAACTGAGCCGGGCAAGACGGGGAGCTGTCACCGGACTGGCAGGACGAAGACAGGACTGGACTGGACTGGACTGGACCAGGCTGGACTGGACTGGGCTGGGCTGGGCTGGGCTGGACCGGGCTGGACTGGGCTGGACTGGGAGGCCGGCAAAGGGCGAGCTGGATCTGGCAGCTAAAATAGGAGAATTGATAGACAGGACAAAGACAGGACCCGGAACAACCAAGACTGGACTACGAACAGGACAGGTGACAGACATGCAACACGACAGGAACAGGACCAACTGGCAGAGTAGGGGAGCAGGCGAATGTGCGGATCTGTAGAAACGAGAAAACGCAAGTTTAAACAGCAAAAATAGGGAAACCCGACTTAAGGCATCAGACGAGCTGAAACAATGATCTGGCGAAGATCTGTAGATGAGCTGAGACTAAATGCTGTCGAAGCAGCGTGCGGAATGCGAAGAGCGCAGATGAGTTGAAGCGAGAGTCCGCCTACGCTGCAACAAAGAACAAAGATCGTACGAAAAAGACAAGATACATGAGGCTAACAAAAAATATGAAAAACACGAGGAATATGACAGTATGGCTCAAATGATCTAATAATATTAGAGAACTTTGCTTCAGCCTTGCCATCTAGGAATCTCTTTTGAACCAAAAATTCCCTTTAATCTTTGTTAAGCTCAGGTTGGCATCAAAAAACATACAGTGATGGTCAGAAATACTACTACTACTACTACAGATCACCTACTGAAACATTATCAATGTTTAACCCTGTTGTTATTACTAAGTCTAGAATGTTACCGTGCTGATGAGTGGCTTCATTTACATGTTGGGTGAGTTCAAAGCTGTCCAGTAAATTCACAAGCTCCATAGCTTTGGAGTCATTTTTTTATTAATATGAATATTTAGGTCTCCATTCAGGATTAATCTATCATAGCTAGTGATACCAGGTGAGATCAGCCCTGAGAATTCCTGTAGAAATAGTGATGAATATCTTGGTGGCCGATATAATGTAATGATGAGTACTGCTAATTTTGCATTGAGCTCAAGAGCAAGATATTCTAATGATGTAAATTCACCCAGGTCAATGTCATTACACACAAACTGTCTAGAGAAAATGACTGCAATCCCTCCTCCTTTCCTGTTTTGTCTGACTGACTGATAAAAATTATAGTTTGGAGGACAAGCCTCTATCAGTGTTGCTACACCAGTAGTGTTGTTTAGCCAGGTCTCAACTAAAAACATACAATGCAAATTTTTTTCAATTATCAGATCATTAACCAAAAAGGATTTGTTAGCCAATGATCTGACGTTAAAGACAGCTAATTTCAACTATAGGGATTCTGTGACAGGAAAGGAGACTGGTTGTGGCTGAACAATGAAAAATTTAAGATTACTGAGACAGGTACCAGATGGTCTGTGATTGCTGCGATGTGTTTGACCATGCCACCAGCTGTTTAAGATGACCGGTATATTTAAGGAAGTGGCATGGGGTCCGTCTCATTTCTGGTAGACACCTGAGTGAATATGTCTGTAGTTATTGCTGTTTACGGTATTGCTGTGTAGTTAATTTGGCAGATTGTCTGTGAGTGTTTGTAGGAGGTTACATATTTTATGTTGATATTCGCTAAATGTCCACCCTCATTACACTCTTAAACCAAATACTGATACTGCATTAGATGTGGCAAACATGGCACATAGGTTAGTGGCATTTGGAGTTTTGTGCTCACTGCACCATTGCCTGTGTAAGGAACACAATGTTACCAAAATCTAGTCCTTTGACTGATGTTTCAAACATTTTATAGTGCAGGCATTCTTGCAGGACTTGGCTAGACTCAATTGGGATCAAATTGTGTAGCTTCCCATGACTGACAAGCAGACTCGGGCCAAATACAAATATGTATTTTCATTTGAAAATGTATGTAAATACATATTTGAAGTATTTTCAAATACATGTACAAATGACATCTTTTGTATTTGATTTATTTAAATTAATTCAATGGAAAATACATTCACAAATAGTTTTTTAAAAATACTTTCCTTTAAATGGGGATGGCAGGTATGCCAGCCCGCCAAGTTACTTCTTGGCCCCATATCCCATACCTTCTGATCCCATTTCAACAGATATAATTCACAAACAACTTCATATTTCCGCACAAGAAAAGCACAAAACTTAGGAGATTTTTGCATTCTTTTTTCTTCTTATTCTTTTTCTTTCTCCTGCCTGATTACATCATCACAATGCTCAACAATATGTCTCCCCATTGGACATTTAGCGAAAGCCAATCAAAACATCACATACAAACACAAAATGGACATATATATTTTTCACCAAGAAAATTCTGGTCCAGTGCAGCTATTTTGTTTCTGGTTAGGCATAGGATCGAATCCAGATCTTCTCATTTCTTATGAACACTTATTTGCTAACTAATAATTGTCTATTACTTAAATTATTGCTTTTGCATCTGTACAATTCTTCTGGATCCTTGTGCACCAATCTAGCCGGTCTTTCACTGAACGTAGGCCTTTAGACTGTACGTATAGACTTATGACATACCATCTAGCTGTTTCGGTTAACCGGATACATTTGGTTGCAATTTGAAATTTTTTTAGCCGGCTAGGATACAGCCAGGCCATGTGAAATAAAACCGGAGCTGAATTGTGCTTACTGGGCTGCTTTCTTTAAAAGCCCGAGCAAATGACAGCATTAAAGAACTTCTTACGTCTTCTTATTTCTAAGTCATTCAATAGCCATTTAACTAATGCCCTATTCGCACGGGACTAGTATTACCTGGGGACCTCTCGTAATTTGTAATAATTGCGGAGGTCATCTGTGTTCTTAATCCCGTGCGAATTAGCCATGTCTGTAATTTGTAGAGTAAAAATTCCACCGCAAATTACCTACCATATTTCGACAAACACAGAGGTCATGTGATAACATTAGTCCCGTGCGAATCGGCATCTTGGTGATTTGGGGCCGTATTTTACTGTTACGCAGAGCAGAACTTTGACATTTTCAGTCATATCTGGGGGGGATAATGTCAGTAAATTCATAGACATATATACATAGACGCCGCATTGGCCTTGGGATCGTATGTCAACGTCACTGCCATAATGGACCAGGCAAGACTGGCCTGAAAACAAAGAGCCTACAAGTAAACGAGGGAGCTGCGGTTTTCCTGGATAAAAAGCAGTATAACGTTTACATTTCTCAACAGATTTCAATTAGTCGTTTTTATATTCAAGGGTTTATGATCTACGTGGAGTACAAAAAAGTTTTATCTCCAGTTACTTAGAATCTTGATACTGTCTTGTTCTTTTCTTCTAAGATAGTTCTGACATAGCCTGGAGGTATGTTCCGGGTCATTATCTTGCTGTAGGATGAACCCCTGACCAACTAGGCATTGACCAGAGGGTATTTCATGGCGCTGCAAAATGCTGTGGTAGCCCTTTTGGCTCAGGGTGCCAGTCACTCTGTGCAAGAGCCCCAGACCATCACGCTTCCCTCCTCCATGTTTGACCGTTGGTGTCACACACTGAGGAACCATCGTTTTACCTACTTGATGGCGTACAAAAACCATGCGTGATAAACCGAAAATTTCAAATTCTGATTAATTGGTCCATAAGATCTTCTTACAGTCTTCAGTAGTCCACTGCTGGTGCTTCATGGACCAGGCAAGCCTTTTTTAGTTATTTAGCCATTTTAGCAATGGCTTTCGTACTGCCACCCAAACTGTCAAACCTGCAGCTCGAAGTCTTCTCTTCTTGTTGAAACTGAGACTTGCTTACTTCGACCACTGTTAAGCTGTGCTTGAAGCTGCTGTCTGACTCTCAGAAACTTGTCTTCTGATTCTGTTGTGGCTTTGGGTCTGGCGGACCTCTTCTTGACAGAGTTTCCTCCAGTTTCCAAGTGCCTTTTGATGGTGTAGGAAACTGTACTCACTGACACCTTGGCTTTCTTTGCAATTTCTCAAAAGAAAAGACTTACACTTTTAAGGGTTATAATAGTCTGACTGTCTTCCTTTGTTAATTGCCTTTTTCTCACCATTATGATAGCAATACACTACTTCCCGGAGCGCAATATTGTCCAAATAATGCTTCAGATGGTGTAGTAATACAGTCTATTCCAACACTGATTTTACACAGAGGGTTTGTAAGTAATCAAAAAAAGTTGGGACACCTGTAGGAATTGTTTGCATCAACTTTCAAAGCTTAATTTACTTCCATTGCTACAGAAAAGCTGTAAGTTGTTAACTCATTATTTGTTCCCTAAAAGCCTTTTTTATAACTCTGAAATGTACATTATTTTTCAGTTTTTGGTAACCTAAACCTTTTTTTTTTTTTAACCACTGGCAGTTTACCACTTTACTTTGTACCAGGTCATTCACTGGACTTAAACTGCTTTAATTTCAATAAAACTGGAAAATGGGGGTGTTCTAAAACTTTTGACCGGTAGTGTGTGTATGAATGCCTCTCATAGTCTACATTTATATGCATTACTGTTATCAGTTTCTCATAACAAACACAGTGCAAAAAGAAATGATATCTGGAAAAAAATAAATGTTTTCAATGTACAAAAATGCTAAGTGATATGACACATATGCTTTGAATGACCACATTCTCTTCAGATGGTAAGATGAAAAAACATAGGGCCAAGTTACTTGAGATAATTTAGCAAACATTGGGTAGCAGAAATTCTTTGGAATACAGCATGGTAAATGGTAAATGGACTGCATTTATATAGTGCTTTTATCTATATATAGTTAGTTTAATTAGTGTTAGCTAAGATAGCCAATATTGTATCATTTTGACATCAGTACTTTTAATGGCAGGCCTAGATTTGGTAGTTTGGAATTGGAACCCCATTCTCGGGACTGAATGTCTTTAAATAACTTTTTTATGCATTGTTTTCTGAGGCAGGAAATATAAATGTATATTTAAAATAATGTGATCTTATCAGTGCATGGCCTCCTAAATCAACCAGTCTGTCCATCAATAGGGGGCCATATGTTCCAGTTCTCTAGCTGAGAAAGTCTATTGTATTGTTAATATTGTTGATCAAGTTTCCTTGCTTGTAATAGTTCTTGATCACTCTCTCCCCACTACTATTTTATGACTGAGTACTATGCTGATCAGTGGCGATGAGTTTCTGCTTCTGTTTATAACATGCATTGTCCTTATGATAAGTTGACCGAAAATACCTGGGCAGCAGGCATGGTTGATGCACTAGTGTTTGGGACTGGAGTGGATAATCTTACATTACACTGGCATAAAGACTGGCACCGTAACATCAGCTGATAAGGAATACAGTTGACAGTATAAAACCAAGAACAATAATTCAAGCGAATTATTGCATGCCCTTCAGTCAGCGTTTGGGTCAACACCACAGCAAAGCACACTGGGGGTTGTAGTGCAACAACAGAATCCAACTTGCTTCAAATCAGGTAGTTAAATTTGGGCTAGTATACACGGTCTTACGCCAGAAATAGCTGTGCCGATATAATGGACACCTTTGAAGAGGGAACTTCTTAGTTCGAGAAATGGAACAGCATCTATTGCACTCCAGATGCCACCACACAGTCCTATTCACCACAAGTAGAGGAAGACTGAAGGAAGAGGAGAGCAAACACGAAAAAGGAGAGAGAGTGCGCTAAATGACTGAACATTCTTTCACAACATACACACATTCATTGGAAATCAGAATCAGTACTTATCACATCCCTCAAGATGGGAACTAGAGAGCAGTGAATAGGCTACAATCATAGGCCGAACTGGCTCTGTAGGCAAAGGAGAAACAAAACCAGCTGACACTTAGTGTGGCTTGTAGGTTTCACATTCAGCACACATTCACTCCATAGTACGGGTACATGTCCCTTAGTAATAGGGAAATGCAGGCAGTGAGCAGTGGTAGTCGCGTTCTTTCTTTCTCACTTGAGGCTGTCGGTTGATAGTCATACAATGAGTTCCTCCCATCGTTAAGGTCAAATTGGCTCTTTTATTCCATAGCTGGCCAATCAGGTGTGTCTTCGGATGGGCTTGTTAGCAGCCCAATTGACCAGTGGTGTCTGTAATTAGTTAAAGTGGGTGGAAAAATATAAGGGGAGAGTGCAAGGAGCAACCCAATATCATAGGCGGTTTTACCATAGGTCATAGTAGGCAATTGCTTGGGGCCTCATCCGACGAAGGGGTCTCGTGAATTTGTTTCCTTTTTTTTAAAAAATTATAAAACTTTTTTTTCCTTGTCACTCCAAACGAATGATTATCTTTAATAGATAAAAAATAAATCTGTCTACATGTAAATGTGGGCCTATCCAATTAAATATCTGTATTTGCCAATATTTATTATCACCCACATTTCACATTTAATGGACTATTCCACCTTGACCTTCCTGCATTTGTGCCTAATCAATGATTTAGAAATTCAAGTTGCCATCAGAGACAGAGAGTCACGATCTTTGTTACCACAAAGAGTTTTCACAGTGGATTTGAGAAGAGAAAGAGGAAGAAGGAAGATGCCCAGTTTAAGGAACGTTTGCCTAAACTGACGAAATTATTTAATAAAACAGCCAGAGACTCCGCGACGGAGGAGCAACAAGTAGAGTGAGAGCACCTATTATCGACCACCCTAACCGCTAGTGTATCTACTTCGTATTTATTAGAACGAACTGGACATTGTTACCTATTTAAATGTAAGTCCTGTAAAAATACACATAATAAATTGTCTAAATGTAAAAAACCAACTTCATACATATACATTTAGTTAGATTTTTATATAGTAATACAGCCTTATTTACTATATCAACTTTAAGACAAGCAACACGCTCGGAATTATCTCATCGCGACCCATTAAATCCAATGGCGCAGCCGTTGCTTCATAATTTCAAACTGCTTTCCTAACGGTTATTTTGCATCCTGCGACTTGGGTTACAACATTGAATATGTACGGATTCCTAGACATGCTGATAGCGACCACCCTTTCTCATATTAACCTCAAATATGCAAGATAGGACACTTATACAGTATGCTAGCAAATTTATGTGAAGTTCCATTCATTTATATGGGGTGGTCGATACACGAAAAATCGCGAAAGTGCTTTTAAAAAATAACCACTAGAGGATAACGAGGACCTTTTTCCTACATAACTAGATACAGGTTGTTACTGATATTTAGCCTATTTTTTCATATATAGTTGCAAATCAGTTTATGTTTTCCTGTCTGTCGAACGAAGTTGGCTGATAATAGGTGCTCTCACTTTAGCTGACGTTACAACAGGTGTAACGTTAGTTGAAGAAGCTGAGCTAGCTAACGTTAGCAGCCTTTCTGCTGCCTCAGCCTCTTGTGCACCCACCGCACCTACTACAACTTCTAGCGTTACTGTCTCTGCTGGTTGTGGTGGGAAAATGTGTGGGAGGAAAGTGTCAGAGGCGACACAGACAGACAGCAGCAGCCCACCACAAACCAGACACCCACTCGGACCAGGACTTTTACACCTAGAAAATAGTGAATGTTCAAATGCTTTATCAAAAAGCATGTACTATACTTTTGTCTTGAAAGAATTAAAGATTATAGACTTATAATCTTTTTCTTGCCATATTGTCTTCTTCTAACTGACTGAAGGTCATTTGAAGTTCTTCAGTTAGAATTCTCATATAAGTCTGTCCTTTAATTCTGTGGCTTTGTTAACTGAAAAAAGCTGCCTCCAAATAGTTTTTGTTCACTAGCTATGATTGCGTTAAGCAAAATCGAGAAGAACCTCACATTGGTCTTTGCCTGGGGCCTCCAAATCACTAAAACCACCCCTGTCCAACATATACACATGGCAAAAGAAATTCACCCAAATTCCTCCCCATTAGTCCAATAATTAGAATTTTAGACCATTCACCGTGACACTCTGACAGTAGATGGCATTCAAATCAGCTTGTTTTCCCAAGCCTGAATAATGCTTTTCGCAGTGACCTTCTTGAGAACAAAACAATGTAAGTACAAGCGACAGAAGACTTGTGCAAAGGCCGTAATTGTGGAAGTGAAGGTCATATTAGTCTTGTGGCTCTTCAAATTGACATGGGCACAGAACAGAATATTCCAAGGGACTCCATGTGCCTTTTCCAGTTCTTTACTGAGTCTGACTTCCGTGATTGTGAGCTGGAAACTGAGGATGACAGTTAGGGCTAGGCATCTGGAACGGTACTGTATAATACATTATTATTATTATTATTATTATTATTATTATTATTATTATTGTTATTATTATTGTTGTTGTTTTTGTTCAGTCAATCAGTCAGCCTTTATTTAATCTCAAGAAACTACTGTGGAAGAATCCTCATTTACAATGGTGTTGAGCTGACAGTAAAACAAATAAATGTGATAAATTATACTTGAAAATTTTTAAACATTTAGTGTAAAAAGAACTGGAATTTAGTAAGTGCGACAGAAATTAAAATTTTTTATTAAAAACATCATTAAAATTAAAAATTTAAACAGAAATAAAAAAGAATTACTCCCAGACTTATAAAGCTCAGAGATCTGAATTTTAACCTGTGAAGTGGCAGCAATAACTTTTGATATAAAGTGCTCTGTATTTTATTCCTGCGATAGATTGGTGGCCTGTCCAGGGTGTATTCCTGCCTTTCACCCTGTGCACACTGGGATAGACTCCAGCACCCCTCACAACCCTGCCCAGGATAAGCAGGTATAGATAATGGATGGATGGATGTATTTTATTCCAAATGTACAGGGCATTACAATGGAAGGAAATTTTGTCGAGATTCTCACTGGTTCTCACTGGTTGTATATGTAGGGTAAGCCAATTATTAGAATGTGTACCATGACTGTTAGTATACTGGATTTAAAGAAGATGAGATATATAGTGGCTGTTTATTCAATAATGTTTTATAAATAAATAAATAAATAAAAATGAAGCACTCTTCTTGGTGATAGGGACAGTACCCAACCTTTGCATACAAGAGACAATGGTGTGTGTTATAGCTTTCACCAGTGATAAATTTTAGCGCTCAGTAGTAAACAGCATCTAGTGGCGTCAGGGTAGTAGCCACAGCTTGACCATATATTATATCTCCATAATCCAGCACAGATAAAAATTGTGGTTCTATTTTCTTTCTGTGGAGACTACGAAACAGCACTTATTTCTATATACATGTAGAAAGCCTAGTTTTACCTGCAGTTTTGTTTCGAGTTTGTTGAAATTTAATCGTCTACCAAGATTATTATAATAATAATAATAATTATTATTATTATTATTATTATTATTATTTACCTGTTGCTTAAAAATATTTTTAACAAAGTGAACTATTACCATAGCTTGGTAGCTATAGTCTATTTGTCATGTCTGGCAGACTGGGTACACCATATAGAGGTCAACTATGATACATAGTTGGTATTGATAAGTTTGAACAATTAAGTTGCTTTCTGTCTTAACTTCATTCTGAATACACATTCCCACACTCACACTCTGTAACTGCTTCCCATTGTTGGAGACAAATGGCCACAAATAGAGTTCAATCACTGCTCATAAGGATATACAATAGCCACAGATCAAAGGGGTATCACCGGCAGCAGACCATTTGGGTGTCCCCGGGAAGTCTGGTGCAATATATATTCCTCCCTGGAATGTTTACGCATGGCAATCACCACACCTCTCAACAGAATACTTAAACCCTCACTTGTGGCTGTCTCGTTGAGATTTGTACGGAACGCTTGTCGTGGCACCGTGGTGAGTCTCGCCTTTGCGCATCGAAATAAAACCTTTTCGATTGGAAAGTGGTCATCAGTGTGTTACTGCAGCTTTCCCAACTTCCACACAGGAGAAGATTCCCAACAGTATGGTGCCGAATACAAATAGCATATTTCGCAACACTAGAATAATGTGTTCCCTCTGAATGTTTTCTCCTTCCGAATTTCGCCAATGTTATTTGAATTCTGATCTTTTTTCCCCACCTTTTTAATGCAATTCGCTCAGGCATCAGCACCAAGTTTGTCAATTAGACACACACACACCTGCAGAGAGACTGTGAGTGAGAGATTCCTTTAACGCTAGATAGGCCAGAGTGACACCATCGGACTTTAAAATTAAAATTATGCCAGCACCGTTAAGGCTATATCCTCCTCCTTCCACAACTTTCCTAAATATTTTATCCTAAAATAACTATTTTTAAAATTATAAAAAAATCAGGCAGTCTGTGCCATTCTCTTCACAGAACCCCCCACAGACAACAGATGCTTTTACCAAGGTGCAAAAGTGTTGCTGTCTACTCCAGCACGTGTAGGAAAATTTTGAGACTCCCCATGATTGAGATGACGTCACATGTTAAAGTTAGGGTATTCCCATCAATGTTGATCAGACTGTTTCCTCCAAACTCTTGATGCTGCATGATAAAAATATATCACATGTATAACAATACACTAATATAATCAATATGTAATCCAATAAACCTATATCAGTAGTTGCAGCTAAGCTTATGGAAACGCAAGAAACCACAGTGTCCACTGTAGAAAAAAGCAAACGCAGAAGGCTTAAAAAAAAACCATACTTACTCAGCAGAAAACGAACACTACATTATTGCCAAGTAAAAATGCTAGAAGGCGAATATTTTTCCAAAACTAACACAACGCTATTGAAGTACTAGAAGACAACATTTTTACAGTGACCCTTATGTAAACTGAATATATATAGAAAAGTACAGGAGGCTATAAATCCTGTAACTTGTATGCTTAAAGAAATATTACAGAATGAAGACTAAGATTTGTATAAAGGAAAGTTGGGGCAACAGTTCACAATAACGTTATCATCTAAAGAACAGAAAATCATTGTGCCAAGAAGGTCAGGCCGACCCAAGAGCAGGAAAATCAAAATCATTGTGGTGCCAAGAAGACCAGATGGCTGGTATTTTTAGAAATGTGTTAAGGGGAGTTGTGGGGTACATTTGTGTATAAAATGTATGTGAAACTGACAATCGAGGTTCAATTCTGTAGAGTTGATCCGGCTTTGTGCACCTGTGCAAATAAAGTCTAACTTTTCTGAAGAGCTTGCTGCTGTGGTGTCTTTTCCCTCGTGAAGTAGTTTTCTACAAATTAGTGATTGGACTTTGAATTCTGTCGGTTCCTAGACACGACACGCTATGCAACTGACTGGTGCTTTGGTATGAATTTCCCAAACAAGCACTTCAAAATGAATTTTGCACATATAATCACAAGTTCATTCTCTGCAATCCTGTGATGAAGCATTTAGGGTGGGGATGAATAATTGTGGACGCTGTAGTTATAGAAATGATAGACTTAGAACTCAGCCGTGTACCGTGCCGTGCTGGTCAATGGAGAAGCGCCATTATAGACAGATCTGGGTCCTCAGAGAAATTGGAAGGAGCAGGGACCATTGGTGGAACCTGGAAGGGGCTAGAGACAGGAGTAAGGCAACTCAAGGCACAAGCAGTTCCCCATGATAATACAGTTCCCGAGTCCCAGTTAACATGCTGGTTATGAGCTACTGGCTAGGGATGGCCCAGCACTAAAGAGAGTTCTGGGGAGTCCACGAAATGTAATTGGATAGTCTCAAAGTGAAACTCTCCGACCTAAGATGGATGTGAACTGTCACAGACTGCACAGCTCCAGAGCCCAGGGGTTTACTGTTCAGGGCCGTGATAGTGAGAGGTTCAGGTAAATCAATTAAAGGCACCCCCCTCCAGGCAGCCCAAATGCGGTCCAGGAAGCTGCCAGAGGTACCAGTGTCAATAAAAGTGGTTAGAGCATGCGAAGCGGAGCCCCAGCTAAGCTCAGCAAAAAGGAGGGTACGGGTAATAGTTGGGCTGGGAGAAGCAAGCCGACTCGTCAGGAGTCTCCTCCTCCCTGATGAGTCTGACCATTTCCCCGCAGCTCCGGACAGGCCCCTGTGCAATGACTGAACTCCTCACAGTAGATGCTGCATCTCTCCCGAATACGTCTCTCTCGTTTTGAGGTGAGAGCCGTGTCTTACTCAACTGTATGGGCTCCTCTGGAGGAGCACTGAAAGGGTGAGTATGATGTTCACGGGAACAGAAATCCCTTGGTGGTTGCTGGTTTAGAGCTTATTAAAAAAAATGTTCAAGATGCATGCCAGACCCAACCCGAACCAAACTCAATGAATGTCGTCAAATGATTCAAAACTCAAATTATGGGGCTAGGATGAGTACTTTTTGTTGTACCGCTGGGGGTAATTCCAGTTTGGTGAAAACCCACTCCTACACCCCCTAATAGGCCTGTTAATTACATCCAGAGAACATTCTCTCATCCACTTAATTAGGTGTTAAGTGAATGATTAACTTAGAAAACTGTTACAATGAAATGAGTGATTATTAGGCTGTAGCTTAAAATAGAGGATCTGTCAGACCTTCAGAGCTGGAAGATTGAAATACATGTGAAATAACAAACTGAATATTTCTCAGGGACCTAGTTATGACTTGGGCTACCAGTTTGTCTCCACCATGTGGCCTGCAGGGATTGAAACTGGTTTTTCAATGGTTATCCTCCAGGAGTCCCCATAGGCACTCCAATAGCACAGTCAAGTAATTGCACAAAGTTTCTAATTGAGACATTTATTTAAAAAAACAATTAGCTGATCAAATATGGGGAGAGTCTCTAAGGAAAGTGAACATGGATGGAAGTTTAAATGCTACAAAAATCGTGTCTTTGTTTAGATTCATCAGTAGTTCTCACTCCTGGTCATGGAGAGCTGCAGGGTCTGCTGGCTTTTGTTATTTCGTTGGTCACCTGATTCAGATCTTAAGGAAAAAACAAAAACCAGCAGACTTTGGACCAGGATTGAGTATCACTGCAGCAAATAGAAAAATGCATGCATATAAAACTGGGGTGTCCAATCTTATCAACAAAAAAAAAAACAAAAAACAAAAAACAGATTACTTTGTTGAATCATTTATTCGTTTTTTAAATGTAACTTTTTTGTGCAAGTTAAATGTTATATAACTGCTCTTATTTCTAATGTGGGCATTTCCCACCATTACTAACAAAATCTTGCCCTTGTACAACATTTTAAAATACTGCAGCATGTCTTAGTAGTAAGTAATTGAACTGGCTTTAACACGTGAGTCTCGCTTGTGAACATCGCTGTCAATAGAACCTCTAGCTGGTGGAGCCGTGGACGGATGAAGTATTATGCAAGAAAACAATGGGAGACAAACTGGTGGCGCTAGTTATGATTCATTTTTGTCCCTTGTAGGGGACATGCTTCTCTGGTCTTAATCACAAGAACAATATACACTTTTTTGCTGAATCCTACTTTACAAGGGGCATTCAATAAAAATAAAATTAGTAATATTTTTGAAAATATTTTCCCTGCAACATGTTTTTGTCATCCAAAATACTAAAAAAAAGCTTTCTTCTGCCAGGTCTCAGAAAGATATGGACAAGCCTGTATCATGCCCCCAAACCACTGAGCGGCTGCTTGTTCCCTGGATGGATTTCACACCTTGTACCCTGTTGAGTACCCATAGAAGTGTTATTCTTATTAAAATTAATCATCATCTGTTTCCCCCAGCCTCTTATTTACACGCAGGTTGATGCCACTGCCTGTACGCCAATTGCTCTGAAGCGAAATTGGCCTAATTTAGTTCTATTGTGATGCTAGTGTAATTGTTTTTGAATACGTATATGCAAGGTAGGTTACCTTCAGCTCTCAATGTCCTTCAAAGCAGGATCTAATTAGAAATCATCTAGCCCATGGCATAATCCAATTAAGCTTCACTATACAAAAGTAGAAAGCCCAAACAACAAAGAAACATTGTGTGAAAATAGGATAGGTTAATTGATACTGGCATTACTCCTCTCCTCACAAAGTAGTCCGATAAGCAGAAAATAAACGTGTGGGCATGTTTCTTCATTCAGTGCATGATCTGGGTCAATGTAATCCACTCATGAGACAATTCCACATTTATTGTTAATTCATTTTCTATCCAGTATCACAGGGTCAAATTTTCTTCCTATTGATTTCATTGCTATGCACCACTAAAGGAAAAGATCAGAGGAGCTAGATGCTATTTACCTCACCCCAGGTAGGGCCAGTGTTCACAGTGGCGTAGCCTACAGGTAATCTGTTACTGGTACTTATGAGGTTGGTTTGATAAATTAAAGTCTTTTTTTAGGCTTGAACTTGTCTCAATTTGCATACTTGTTTACTACATGCTACCACCCTATCATGATAAAACAATAAACACATACTGTTCTTAGCTGATGGAAGTGGGATGAGTTGTCTGAAGTGCCATTTGAAAACATCCCCTAAATGCTTAATTGGCTTCAGATGTGGGCATTGAGAATGCTGTGATATATGGATCATATGAGTGCTATGCTCTCCAAACCACTAGGCAACTGCTCTGTGGACAGGGGAGTAACACTTTACATGAACTATATGCCATAAAGGCTATGCAATCCTATCATAAGCATGACATAACATCTGTCATAACTAGTCATGAATTTGTCTTACGGCTCAGGACAAATAATATAACACTGTCATAATAGCTTATGGAACATACTAAACAGTGCTAATATGCCAGAAGTGACATGGGGCTTTTATTCTTCATGGCATGCATGGCTATTTCTGACATAATGTGGCATAAGCTGGAAAATAATCCCTCTAAACAAGAAAAGTACTTAAGAAAAAGTTAATAGCTTGTTAAATTTCTGTAATTGCAATTGGGGTTGGAATGAAAACCAGTATACACAGGGGTCTCCCAGGACCGAGTCTGAGAGCCACTGCTTTAAAGAAAAGAACACTGAAAAGAACACATCACGAATAATGCTGCCAGAGTGACAGGCAGGTGCATGTGTTTGTTGTTAAAGGTGTACAGTATATGGGCATTAATAGGCAGGATTAATAGCCAAAGGGAAGGAGTAAGGGTTTCCTGGTATTTTGTTTTGTTTTGGCTTAGTTTAGTTTAACTTAGTTTAGTTTATCTTAGCTGAGCTTAGCTTGGCTTGGCATAGTTTAGTTGAAATGGAGTAAAATACATGTGCTCTGGAAGCCTGGTTCCGGGGTGATGTAAGGAATTTGCCCATTGTATTGAATTTGTCCCTGCAGCTGCATGAGCCTGACTGCAGTGAAGGGTGATGTGAGCTGGAGTTCAGGACCAAGTCCATAGAGTGGCACAGTGGGGAGTAGAACCTTGGAGCAAAGTACCTGGGTTTCCGAAGATGGATGTTTGGAGTTTTTATTTTGGGATGTAGGAAGGCCCAGCACAGTGGGGTGGTCCAATGGTTGTTTTCTTTCTGTTCATCTTGTATTGTATGTGTGCATGGAGGTCTTCCTGTTGGTAGTTCTCTCCTGCTGGCCATGAGGGGATCCACTACGCCCAGGCTTTGCACAACAGTATTGCAGACGCAGCTATGCTGTGGCTGAGCCTGAGCCTAAGAAGCCCATGGTCTAGGAGTCTCTGAGCTGCCTGAACACTAAATACCACCACCCTGCCAGGATCTTATTATCTGTTTAGAGGAGTACCACTGGCCTCCAGTTCATCAGTGAAGGGAAGTCATCCTTCTTTGACAGCTGAGCTGAAATTCTCCTACTCCCTAACACTCCATCAGCTTCTCATAACAGTCTATGCCAGAGAAACTCCGCAGTCTGCAGTCAGGCAACCTATCGCCAAGGCACAACCTACCATCATCAGCAGTACAGCAATTACCCACTACTGAAAAGTGATTTTGGAACCCTACGCCCTTTTTTGTACAGCTGTCAGTCCGGGGAGACTGAATGTTTTGCCCCATAATACTGTGAAAAAAAGTTCACAGCAGGTGGGTTTTTTGACAGGGGTGCTGCTCATGTCCAACAATTTATTGCACTCTCCCAGTGAGAATCTTTGGATTTCCTCATTTGTTTTGGCCTTTTGGACACACTCTGTGGCTCAGCCATGTCTGCTTCCATCTTATTCTCATGCTTTTCCTTGGTACAACCTAAACCTGCCATGGAAACAAACTCCCCATAGCTTGTCAGTACCAAGACCCTCACTTGCTTATGTGTTATTTTTATGTGCTGACGTTGTACTTGGTTCAGCCTCAGCACTTCGTGTTGAACTATTCCACACTAATCTACCCACCACCCCCCGTAGTTTCCAATACCGCAGTTCTACTCCTATGGCCCTCAATGCTTGCCCCAGCTAGGCACCTCTGCTGGAGGGCGATTCATGGATTCAAAGAGTGATTCAAAACTAGGCTCCTCTGTTGGAGGGCTTCCTACACTTAAGACACTGGGACTTAAGACATCATTGATTCAGAGATGTTGCATACACCACCCACTCAAAATCCTCTGTATTGAACGACAGTACCAGATTTAAATCCTCCTCATTGTTATTTAAAATCATATACACCAGTTTCCTTAAAAACAGATTTTTTTTTTTTTTAAATCCTTTTAGTGACTCTTTTTCCATTTTTACCATAGTGTTGGGACAAAATAAAGAAATAAGCATACCTAGAAAAGATTCAATTTTCTGAAGAAAAGGTGAGTTTGCTTGCTATGCTGTTACTAGTTGGTTGCCAGGGTGAGTGCTAAGGTGTTTCTATGTGGTTGCCATGGTCTTACTAGGTGTTGCTGGGGTGTTACTAGATGGTTGCTAGAACATTACTAGGTGGTTGCAAGGGTATTATTAGATGGTTGCTAGGCATTCATGACAGCCAATTAGAGAGATTAGTTGTGGAGATATTTTAATAATGCAAAGCCATTGGTTGAATGAAAGCATATGAAGCTGCAAGAGTATGTTGGATCATCAGCAGCTACAGGGGCCAGAATACAGCTGCTAGAGGGCTAGAGCATTGTGACATCACAAGCATCAGCATTCTGACATTCATTTCAACTGGATTTTTTGGGGATAAAAATGTAAATATTTCAAAAACCATAACATATATCAAAAAGAATAGAAGCACACTAGACCATAAAAAGCTGAACATTTTCATATATAATGTGCCTAAGTAGTCTAAAAATCTGTAGGAGACCAGTCTACAAAAAGTGTCCAGAATAAAAAAATAATATTGACGACAAATCACAGTAAAGTCAGTAACCTTATCATGGCAGGGGGAGCAAGGGGAGGGTGACACACAGAGGGAAAGTGACCTAATTTCAGTCTTCCACAAGCATATAGTGTACAATATACAATATTTTACACCTCAAAAGACCCAGAATATATTTTGGATGCACCAACACATAGTCTATAAAAAAATACAGAAAGCTCATCAAATTTGATCCAGGATTTATCCAGTGTGGCTGTGGCTCCACTGTGTTTCTAAACCCACCAGGCACACCCACAAGCATCTGTATCCACTCAAAAAACTTCAATTTCCAATGAGTTTGTTTCTTCAGTTACTGTCTGTAATTAGAGTAAAACATTACTCTAATTACTTTGGGGGGAAAAATCACAAAGGATACCTTTCAGAGGAGAACAGGATTATGCTGTAGTTAAAATGGTTCATGAATAGTAACCATTTTATTTTTGGTTTTGTCATTTTTAAGCTTGTGTTAAAAAAAGGGGGTGTTACAGAAGGGGTTAAACAGACATTGAACTATATTAAAATTGTGCCATTCAGTGGGTGAAGTCCCCTGGGCGGGTGAGTGGAAAAACAAGCCCTAAATGCCAAAGTTCAGTTGAAAGAGTAATGTTTCACTTGTAATTTATTGTGGGTCTCTGCTTTTCCATATGAAGACCCAGCACAAATGTAATTTTTAAGATTAAGCCAGTTGGACATGGACTTGGATATCGGACAGACAGGGATAAACAACTGTGCTGTACATTCAGCCATCAAATGGTAAACTTTTAAAATGTTTTTTATATGATGTTTTATATTCAAATGATGACTTCAATTTCTGTTTTACCCACTAAAACTGCTCTCCTGTTACATGTTAAATGAGATTCCTCTCGTGTGGTTTGTGAGGTGGAATTCATAGAATCAGTCACAAGCACTACAATAAATAAGTATAATTCACAAATCAATTGCATTGAGTGAGAAGCACATAAAACCCCCCTACAAGGGAAGTAGATACACTGTCGGGGTCATATATATTTAGATTGCGTTATCAACATGAACATCCAAAATGACTCATATTCATGCAAATAGGGCTCGAAACAAGTCAGATTCACAATGATGATCATAAATTACCATTCACGATGCATATGGATCTTTTAAAACAACCTCATCCTGTGCAGATCTTCTGTACAGTAGTACCTTGGGGTCACACAGACTGCAGTACTAGAATTGCTTGAGAACAAAGATGATATTGAACCCATCCCCCTGTAATTTGTTTTCTGCTGTAATTTAAGTAGGATATTTCATTGTATGGAAACAAATATTAAAGTCGGACTGAAATTTGAAATACTGTATCATTATTTATATTCTATACCATTGCAAATTTGTTTTTAAATGGGTTTAAAATGTTTTTGTTTTTTTTAAATGATAAAATTTATACTTTTGAACATATCACAAAAATGTTACTATCATGTCACTAAGGAGGTTGGATACTGCGTGAGCGGGGTCGAGGGCGTACTCCTTGCGTTTTGAGTGACAGCTAGTGGGCTGAGGCTGAGACTACAGCTAGAGTGACCACTGGTTTACCAATGAACTGCAAAGTTATTTAAAAAATACATTTTAAAATGACAGAAAAGTAGCTGAAGTCAGCATTCTCTCCCAGTAGGCTAGTACAATGAACTTAGGCGAACTCAAATTACGATGGCGGGAAAAAAATAAAATAAATAAAAGTGCAGATGGTGGGAAAATGTTGACTGTGACAGCCGTCAAGATAAAATAATAGGGTGACAGGCTACATTTCAGCAGATAGGTAAAGCTAAACGAGTCGTCATATTGCACAAAGTCAACAAATCTCCGTAGCTAACTAGATAAATAATATTCGGCTTTCCTGAATTATTGCTTTATATTTTGTGTGATAATTATGTTGATGCTAAGATTGCTTTTCAGCTATGCCAGCTAACTTTAGCGAATGTAGCTGTTAGATATCCTCCTTGTAAGCCAGGCGAAGGTAATTCATACACTCAGTAATTATACATCAGAAATATAATAATATAAGAAACTTACTTTGTAGTTATCCTCCATACTGCTTCGTGCTGTGCTTGATCGAATTGTGGGGACTGCTCCAGGGTTCAGTCGCAGTTCTTTGCAAAATCTACTCTGTTTTTGCGCCCAATTCAAAAAGTCGTCTGTTTTAAAATGCAGACTGCAGACTCTTTTGTTGTTTGACATTAATGAACCTGATAAAAATTGTACCCACTTGTTTTTTACATTTGTGTCCTTCGGGATTGCGTGTAGTAAGTCAGTATCTGTGCATCCTTCAACACAACAGTGCCACTTGCAAGGTGCCATGTTTGCCAGACTTGTGGCAGACAGTGGCAAATGCAGCCTAGCCCTCAATGTCAATCATAAGCAAATACACGCTGTGATAGACTGCATGTAAATGAGACCACTTCCTGACGTCAAGAAGCGGAAATTTAAAAAATGTGGAAAAAAAGCACAGTAGGTGGCGCAGTGATTTTTAAAACACCAATTTCTATAATTCAAAACAAAAAATTATAAATTGTAAATGATTTGATAATACAGCTGACACTGCCTATTTTGCCACCAAGGATAGTACAAAATATAAGCGAAGCAATTTCAATCCGACTTAAGAGAATTCTAATAACAAAGTAGAAATTTTGTTCCAAGAAACATATAAGAGGTCCATTTTCTTATAATTTGACTAATTTCATCTGTGGCTCAATCATCATTATTAGTGCACCAAATTAAAATGAATCCCAATTGATTATTGTTTCATTAACATCAGTTTCCAACTTATCAAAAATAGGTGGAAACAAAAACAACTTTTTACTTTTTCTGTGTGACCTGGCATACAAGTAGTAAAGGTCTTGAACTCTAGGGTGCTCGATTACGCCACCTTGGGAATTCCACAACATTTCTCCAGTTTCGCCTTTAAGCCTTCCTGTTGAAGACGGCTCAGCACCAGGTCCAGACGATGCACGTGAATCATCTACATTGGAGGAAAACACAATGATGTCATCCAAGTACAAGAGGAGTGACTGACAGGGCCGGGCCCCAAACATCCTCTCCATCAACTGCTGGAAAGTGCTGGGAGCATTGCACAGCCCGAAGGGCATTCTATTAAACTCAAATAGCCCAAAGGGCGTGCAAAAGGCAGTCTTCGTGCGATCATACTCAGTCACTGGCACCTGGTTGTAGCCACTAGCTAAGTCCATCGTGGAGAACCACTGGGCTCCACACAACGCATCTAAGGATTCCTCAATGCAGGGGAGGGGAAAAGCATCCTTCCTAGTTTTATTGTTGAG
This sequence comes from Anguilla anguilla, assembly GCF_013347855.1. Lineage (NCBI taxonomy): Eukaryota > Metazoa > Chordata > Actinopteri > Anguilliformes > Anguillidae > Anguilla > Anguilla anguilla. The sequence goes on along the minus strand of NC_049204.1, from coordinate 40,861,263 downwards.
CTGTTGGTAGTCAACACACATGCAGAGGCTTCCATCCTTCTTCCTCACCAGGACGATGGGAGAGGCATAGGGACTACTACTCTTCCGGATAACCTGGCTGTCAAGCAACTGGCGTATGTGAGCCTATACAGCATCATAGTCAGAAGGGAGAATACGTCTGTACCTCTGCCTAACAGACCTATCATCAACCAGGGGAATATCATGTGAGATAAGATTAGTACAACCAGGGTCACCCTCAAAAGCAGAAAACACAGACTCAAACTTGAGCAGCAATGACCCCACCTTGTCCTGCTCTGACTCTAAAAGTACAGACAAGTCTATGGCCTGAATTTGCTCCTTCATTGAGCTAGCCTGTCCAGTTTGGGTATTAACGGTGGCAGTCAGCATGTCAGGTCCCTGAACCACCTCAGTGATTCCAGTAGGTAGACTTACAATGTTGGCTTGAGTCAATGAACCTATTAAGCGTTGAGGGTAAAGTGTGGCACGTGTAAAACCCACATTCACAACAGGAACGTAAGCTGTACCTCGGTCTACACTGACGAGGGCAGGTGAAACAAGAAGGCCATCAGGTAAGGAAATAGCCTTGCTAACAGGCTCAATCAGAACAATGCCAGGGGCTTCACAAAACTGAGGGGAGCAGGTGATAGCTACCAGCTTGACAGTACCTCGAGGGATATGGATAAGTCTTCTACCTCTAACTTTAGCAGTCTCTACTCTAGCCTTCTGAAGTCTGAGCTGGGCTTGGTGGCAGTGCTGCAAGGCTTGCTGCCACAGAGGTGAGCCGTGGACCACCGGCGGGAAGGCAAAGACAGCAGGGCCATGCTGACCAAATAGCTCATCATAACACTCCCGAATTACATTCATTCCTAAAACTCTAGGAACTTCAGGTCCGGAAGTCTGACCTGGGGATCTTTAACAGCCAACCAGCCACGTCTAGGGATCACTTTTCCAAGTACCTCAACCGTTAACTCTGCATAGGTAATGTAGGGTATTTCCAAGCCATTTGCAGCATGAAGCTCCAACCAATAGTAAGACTGGAGTTCATCCTGAAAATGCTGCAGAAAGAAACTCTCCACCATAGTAGACACCGTGGATCCAGTATCCAATAAACAATTCACCACTACTCCCCCTACCCTGACAGCTACCTTGGGTCACTGTCCAACTAGAGATGACACCGGATTGCTTACCGAGCTCTGATTCTGGGAGCCAATAGTGTCCCCTCCCAATGTGTTTCTCTGGACATCGGAGGGAGATAGTTTTCCGCCAGCTGAGAGGCAGAGGTAGAATTAGGCGGGCCCTGGGGAGAGGGAATAGGGATATGGGAAGTAATAACCTTGTCACACTCTCTGGCATAGTGGCCAGGTTTCTGACATCGCCTGCAGATAAAATTATTGGGACGGCTAGGCCTAGTATGGTGTGGGGGCACCTGCAAAGTTGTTAAACTTTGGGTCAGCCAATTGATTTGTTCCTGCTGCTTAAGCAACATAGCTCTCAAATGTGCCATTTCTGAGGTAGCAGGATTAGCCGAGGGAGGCTGAATGCTCTGTTGACCCCTAGAAGACTGCATGGCGCAAAGGGAGGGAACAAAATAACATCTACCTCTGGTGTAGTCATTTGGCCTACCCTCACACTCCCACTGGATGGCTTCAACTCGCACCTCAAGCATGGACAGCCCTGGGGACTGACGGACCAACCGCTTCAATTCTCTGCGAAGATCAGAGTCAAAAACATGTTCTACGAACTGGTCACGTAAAAGAACATCAGAGTTATGCACTGCATTAGGGGAACTTTGTACCACCTTGTCCATCAGTGAGAAAAGGGCATGAGAGTATTCCTGTAATGATTCTCCCTCTAGCTGTTTTCTGGAGAAAAAGCTCTCCTGTAAGGCAACATAAGATTTAGAACATCCATACAGTTCTTTAAGGATAGATAAAATATTGTGTGGGTTTTCCCTCTCTGTCCTAGTCCTATACTGGATTTCATCCTTGGCCTCTCCATCTAGATGGTCAAAATTAAAATAGGCATGATCAAGTGGTCCCAAGTGCCTTGCCCTAATGCTAGCTTGCACCTCTTCAACCCATTCATCAATGTGAATAACAGAGCTGCCTCTAAACACCGGACACTTTCTCTCTCTGGGGAGATATAATAATCACTCTGAGAGAGCAACAGGGTTAGGAGAACTAGGAACATGATTACTGGAGGCCCCCAAGGTGGAGGCCACCGAAGCTGGTGCCTGGGCAAATGTTTGCTCCTGCAACAAACATTCTCGGTCAGCTTGAAGCTGGCGTACCAGTTCTCTCAATTCTTGCAGCTCATCATCCGTGACTAAAAAACAGAAGTGAGGGTTCAGTTAGTCTTGGAATGAAACAGGAGTACGCCGGCTAGTTGGGTCGTCAAGTCCCATGATCTGTCAACTGCTGCTTTGCCTCTTATACCTACTGCACAGCTTATTGCTTTCAGTCAGTGAATCAACACAGAAAATAAAAACCAAACCAGCAAAAGATTGAAATACACGTCTCCGTTTACAAATCCTGCCGATTACGCTAATTTGTGGCCTGGCATACAAGTAGTAAAGGTCTTGAACTCTAGCGTGCTCGATTACGCCACCTGGGGAATTCCACCCCAAGAAATATTTTTAAATAGACCTAAATCTTGTGCTGAGACAAGAGGGTTCCCACACACAGGTAAGCTTGTAAATAAGGACAGAGACGTAATATTTCAGTTTGGATGGGCAATTTTATTTTTTACGTGTGTATGTATATATATATATATATATATATATATATAGAGGATTGCAAACAAAGGAGTAGAGGTATAAAATTGGTTTATTCATACAAAAGTTAAAAGTATTACAACTTTATGAAAGATCATGGGCTGCAGCCCGAGAGAGGGGTACTGACTGCCACCAGATATAAGAAACAATATTGGGAAGGGGGGGGGGGGGGGGGGGGAGAAGCAGGCTGACTGCCGGGGAGGTTACCTTCACTGGAGGGGAGATTCATCCAATGGTGCTCTTAATCCAGGTGCCTGCTTACACACACACACACACACGTACTGCAAAAGGTGACCACAGTAAATTATGAAGTGCACTTTACCACTACAAAAGTACCACCGCATGCAGTGAGGGAAGGGGACCCGAGTCCGGCAACCAGCCCCTTCTGACCAGCCGCAATACTGTGGAGGCTATGGGAGAGGGAGGAGAGGAGGAAATAATTAGTAACACAGTAAACAGTAAACACAGTAACTGAATAACCAATGAAGGGGGAAATTCTGGGGCAGCCAGGACCACACCAATTGCCCATCCAATAATAAAAGCAAAAGAAAAAGGCCACTGGGCCAAATAAACCCTGAGGCCTAACACTTCACCATACAGCGACATTCACGACCTAGACTGATGATAGCTGGTGGTAACAGAGATTCACTCAATTCGATAAGGACAAGGGAATCTCACGGTGCCAAGCTATCCTGCATCAGGCTAAGCAGTACACTGGCTAAGGCAAATAGTTTAATGAGTAGGCACCACAATAACACAAAGCTTATACTAGGCAAAGCAGCAGTGACAAATCTTCCTAAGGAGTAAAAAATACAATATTACTTCTGTCGGGACCACTGTCATCAAAGTAGAACTTTATTGACAATAAAGGCAATACAGTTATGTTTGGCGGTATGGCTCTGTTCTGGAGCTCTCCCGCCAACCACGCAGCCCGCGTGGATAAGGCCGGGAGGCCAGCAGTCAAACCCCCCTAGAGGGGTACACACAGAACAGATCCAGCAGCAAAGCAAGTTCTTAACACGTAGGGATGGAGAAATGCAATTTCTTAACACATAGGGATGGAGCAATACAAATTCTTAACACATAGGAATGGAGAAATGCAAATTCTTGACGCATGGGGATGGAGCTGGGGGGGTGGAGGGGATTTACGAAGCAACGTGCAGCGCTTGTATGCAGGAGGAGCAGCCGAATGAGTAGAGGGAGGCTGTTTAAGTAGACCGCCCTGTTAGTGAATGTACTGTGATAGGCGAACATCACTCAGCTGAGCTGATTCAGTCGGAGCGCTTGACTCTCGTGGCCTGCCAGAACTACGCAATGCTCCATTTGTGGTTACACATACACCTTTAACAGTAATATGAACAGTAATGAAACATACAAATACTGCTCTAAATCACTTTGTATACATGTATACGCACACACATACCGGAGCAGGCAACCGTAGTGTCGTTTTTCCTCTATGTGCATTCCAAACAAAGTGAATGATGACGTGTTACTCCATTTGGCGTCTCACAGCGCAGACCTAGATTAGAACATTGCCGTTATAACACAGCATACTCCGTCGCTACACGAGTTCATTAAAATAAGGGTGCGAGAAAGAAAGCATAGCTACCTTCCGTGGCAAACACACTCGCATATCAGCAGGAAGTAGATGTGGAGCAGCAAACACCTGTTACCAAAAATCACATTTAAAGCACCCGTAAGCAATAGGAGTTAAGTAACTGAGCCAAATACAGAACACATACCTTTCAGCATAGGTCGCACTGCGGGCAGGAACGCAACAAAGAAATAAGGTAGACGGATTTAAAAATGTCATGTATGACAGAGCCCATATATACAAAATGGAACATCAAGCTAATTACCCGTTAGCCACTCACTAGCTTCCTGGGAGGTGTTGCTGAGGACGAAACTACTACGGTGGCTGCAAGGTAAATCCAGTAATCAGGAAAACAGAAGGTAGTTCTGTCAGTTACATGTGCATTCAGAACTAAATGACACCAAACCCAATTTTTCAGTTTAAAAATTTGTGCTGACACAACTGCACAGATGAGGCACAGCCTCAAATGTAAACTAAAGCAACAGAGTAGATGAATGATCCTCACTCAAAACTATCTTACAAAGGCTGATTTGGTGGGCTCAACATCTGGTTTCACAAATAAAACTGTAATGTATTACTGTATTTGTGAACTGTACTAGCTAATTATTTGGAATGGTTGCACAGGTACTTGATTTGCATCAATATTTTAGCAAATTAGTCATTAAAATGAGGCCAATGTAATCCACAGATGTTGCACAATAAGCAGAACAAACTGCACTCTATTTTTTGTTCATGTTTTCAGTGTTTTAATTCAATAAAATTATTATGCTTTAAAATGTTTATTAGCTAACCGTATAAGTTCTTACACTGCCCGTTGCTATTGTTTATAGTCTGCTGCCAATCAGAAATTAATGTGAAGTAAATATTGTCGGACAAGCAAGCATGGCTTGAGGATGTTTGCCCTTGGGTGATTGGGTGATGCCGGGTTAAGGTTTAGGAGAGAAGGGAAGGGGGGTCAGACTAATTTATGGCAAGGACTGGCCTACCTAAAGATTGCATTCAAACTAAAAGTAATGGGAAATGTTAGGCATGCAGGGTCTCCAACCCCCGATATGGTGTCCTGTGTCATCTATGTTCTTGCTTCACATCCACTTCAAATCTGAAAAATATAACTCAGGGACATTAAGAGGGATTCTCAACACCAGCCCCCCCCCCCCCCCCCCCCCCCCGCCCCCAACACACACACACAAACAGTTGGATAAAATACCATTTTTTCCTTTCAGTGACTTCCTGAAACACTGCCATCAGTATCATCAGTGCAGTACCACATAGTACAGTTATTTTCATTTCCTGGTTCACATGTATTTCAACTTTGGACATATCAATCTCTTTTCAAGTTAACAGGCCTACTAAGGCTAAATTTACCGGACTCCACATTTTCTCTAAGGCTTGGACAGAAAATAACTTTTTATTTGCTCACCGCCATATAAGCCACATTTCTGTCTGGACATTTTTCCCTACCCACCCTCAAGGGTGGGAGATCTGAATGTTTTTCCCTTGCTGGACATTTCAAACCACCATCTGCTCCCTTTCCCAGACCACAGCACAGCACTACACACACCTGGGCCCCACACATACACACACAAAGGACCACACACATGCCTGTGTACACATGCACACATATACAAAGAGCTGGGCACACACACACACACACAACTGAACACATTAATGCAAATGTAGTTGTCAATTAGTACGTGTCCTGAGGGGTTTGTCTCCATAGTCACACTGCTGCCGTTAGAGTCACTGGACGTCCAGATGAGTCTCTGATATAGAAAAAGTTCAGAATAACACATGCTAGCACAGCTCACAGATAAATTATGTGTGAACATACACATTTGCAAGGGGGGCTATCACCTCAATGTTCAGGGGATCAACCGGGGGTCCTTGCATTCACTCCGTGCATGAATCAATTCTCCTCCTGGCAACACAATATTCACCACACTGCCTCTCTAGTAGCCTGGCTCTGCCATTCAGTACATCCCAATGTCCAATATGACTGATGTCTGCCCCCTGCAGTATGGTGTGAACCCACAAAACTGTCTTAACAAATCAGAGATCAGGGTGCCTCGTCAACGTAATTGGATTAGAGCTTTCTGATTAAGATCAATCTTGAAAATTTAAATCTTGAAAGATCAATCAGGAAAAATGTGAAATGTCATTGCCCGCTTCTGTTGATTACCATAGCGTGAGCTTTTGGTGCATCAATTGTGATGTTAGAGTTTCATGAATTGTGCAACACTCATAGGACATACATCACAGAACTTACTGGTAATACTTTAGGTGGCGCCACTTGTGGAAGCACCAAATAAAATAGGGTTGAATGGAACCACATCACCACATTTCCTTTCTAGTTCTTTTACAGCTCTGTGCCTCTGCCCCTCCCCCAGCCACTGCACAACCTCCCTTCATCCCTGTGACCCAGTAGTAGGATGAAGTTACTGTACGGCTGTAGAGTTCAGGTGCATGCACTGCATAATGTTGTATCACCCTTTTTATGAACACTAGTTCCATCACATAATCCTTTATGTGAAATTTTTTTCACACATAATGAGTTGGGGCATTGCTGGCATATTGCTATTTAATCAGTACACTCATTTCATGTACTTACATTTTATTTTATTTGTATGAAACTGGAAGACAACAAATTGGTGTATTTTGGTTCAGATTTGGGTTGTTTTTCACAGCTGTATTTACGCAGACAAATAACATAACTGTTGCTTCACTTACCAGCTAACTAGGGAATACCAATGCATTTATTCATTTTTATGACATGATTTGGCCAGTCAAATAGCCAATACAAGATTGGTTAGCTAGCTAGCTAGCAGCAAAGTGAAATTGATGTACTAGTAGACCAACATAGACTAAGCAGCTTGTGATTGAGGTTGTTTGCAAACTATTCAGTCGTTGATCCAGACACAGATATTGCTTCTGGCTATTGGATTGAGCAGGTCAAGCAGATTGTGCAGTGACAATTCGCCAATTCATATAAAAGCAGGTTGCTTTTGACACTTTTTAAAAGTTGACTTTTTCCTGAGAGAGCCAGAGTTAATGCCATGGAAGGTGTAATTGATTCTCTTAGCTTCTTAGCTAGATTTCTCCACAAAAGAGTACCCTCATGGTTAAGACAGTATTTTTTCATTAAATTCACATCATCCAATAACAAAATAATTTGTCCTCTTTCAATGTTACTATTATTATTATTATTATTTTAATTTTTTATTATAATAATAATTATTATTATTATTATTATTTATTTTTTATTGTACTGTACATCCAGGACCAATAGTACGTCTTTCATAAAAGGCGGACCACAGCCTTTCTGTCTTGAATGGTTAAGATACCTTCTGAGGTCTCTTAAATATATGGAAAGTTATTTTCTAAAAGAAGAGCAGACAGTCCACTCTCCCTTAGTATTTTTTTTTAGACTTTAGTCAGATAGGGGAAAAGCAGAGAGGGCACATAAAGAAAGGCACACAGGAATCATGTGAACACCCAACGTGTAAAGAGTACACATGTGAATTATAAAAAATAATTCTGAGAGCAGAAATAGGTAAGCTGTGCTATTTAATTGAAGTCACATGTTTTGTTTTCACATGAGAAAATTAGTAGTTCCCATTTGATAAAAATCTGTCCCATGTGAAAATGTGGAATTCATGTGACCTGTTTTTTTCATATCTGGATATTCTCATTCACACACAAAAATTTCCAGTTCACATGTGACATTTTCTTTTTCAAACTGCACAAAGGCAGATTTCACGTGATTTTTTCTTAAGGGTGGACCCACCAACTATTTTTGGTGCCCAGTGTAGTACACCACACATCTCACCCAAAAAGACTCCTTCCAGCCACATGCACACACGCACTCACACACATTGAGTACATGTCTTTTACTGTCCACTACCTTTCTCCCAATCAAGCAAATTCTCCCAAACCTGATTACTGACCTTGTGTAAAACTCTATCATGCCTCTCCTCCTCCTTCAACCACAGTGTCTCTATTCCTCTCTCAGCCCTGTTCCTCTCAGTCCTGTTCCCTTTCAGTGTCTCTTTCAGCTTTGCAGCCATTGATGCTACTTGTCCGGAGGTTCAATGAGAGAATTGTTTTTATTCAGTGTCCAGCAGAGGTACATTATATGTCTTTCTCACAGGTTACAACATCAGGCATCCGGATGTCCTCTGACACTTAGCAAGGTTAGACTGTGATAATAAATCAGAAAATAAATAAAACATATTATGTTTGAGCCCCTGACCAGATAAGTCCATCCAACTGGTAGGGGGTATTCGCCATCTCACACAACATTACGAGATGGAAGGTTATTTCATGTTTTAATATGTCATTTCATTGGTTTTTAGAGTCAACATCTAGTGGCTATATATGTTAGTTATATCGCTAGTCAATGCTAGTCAAGACTTACCAGACACTTGCAGGTCATGGGCAAAGTTTTGTCTTTCGTTAAATGACCATGATAAATGTCACTTGAAATGTCATATAGTGACTGATTCTGATGCCACAACTCAACTAGCTTGTTGTCTTTCTCCCTTGTCCAAAAATGTTTTCTTGAAGCCATAGCCTATTTGTATACTAACGTTACAGATCACATACAGTCGAAAAAAGCACCATTGGCAAAATGTCATACAGGAAGCCTCCTCCTGATTTGTCAATGGGAATTGAAACACAGAATCCACTAGCATGACCTCTCACACCTGACAAATTCATGCCGACAGTGCCCAATTTTTTTTTATATGTCGAAAAAATGATCAGGAGCCTGTAAACCAATCGGATTGGTTTGGAAAAGCATCTAATACCTTGTGAGTTCAAACCTAAAGTTTTTCTGGCAATTTGGTCACAAACTTCAAGGGCCCCCAACTCATATAATCTAAGTCCACCCTTAGGGCCAATTCCACTTTAGTTTGGACAATTTCAAGGATTTAAAGGATCCCAACTTTGGTGTCAGTTGCATGGTAACAGTGTATTTTCCCCATTATCTGATAGACACCCTCCAGAGCTGGGATGTATCACTTTCAATCAAAAAAGAACATAACTTCACCAGAATGGCATAGATGCTGCCATCATAAGTAGGCTGTTCTGTGATAATAACTTTTTCAAACTGAGCACATTTTAATTTTGTTCCTCCCATTAAGTACTCCTGCCTTATGTTTTTATTTCCCACATGCAGAACTTGACATTTGGCTATACTAAATCATTTGCCAGGTTTCCACCCACTTCTGGAGTTTAAATCTTCTTGGATTACTTCAGTAGATTCCAAACTATTAGCTATACATCCCCATTTTGTATCATCTACAAATGACTAATGTACTTTCTATTTCCCTGTCAAGGTCATTGACATTAATGAGGAAGAGCAGTGGTCCCAGCATTTCTTTCGAAAGGAATGTCAAACCTGTAGTGCAAAATTGTGGTTTTATAACCTTGTCAGGGTCTCCATCACCAATGGATAATTTTAAAAAAATCAATCCAACTTGATTGCGTGTACTCAGCTGTAATGAAAGGATATTATATAAGTTATTTTAATAGAACCATGATTATTCCCCATTAACTCCCTGCTGCAATACAGCCTAACTTTAAGTACTTTTACCAGGCTGGCCAGCAGAAGATGAACACTCCATCAAAGCCAGTTTTCCTCACTGATTATTGTGAGGGTTCAGGCTGGGAATGCGGGAGTTTTCTGGTTTTCCTATTTTTCTGATAGTCATCTTTGTAACAGTGTCATATATATAAAAAGTACTATAAAAAGTATTACACAAATAAAATTGAATCAATCTGAATATTCGATGGTGAACAAAGGTGAGAGGGCAGTGACAGAAGTGGACTGGACCAGAGCGTGCTCGAAAACACAAACAGGCATGTACTATTCTGTATGTATCAATGGGGACTAGCCTTTTTCTATGGATTATTGGAGAAGTCAACAGGAAAGAGGAAGCCCTGACTAGGTGGGGGGTCTTGGGGAGGAAGCTCACTGATTGACCTCAGGTCCTCATCACTTAACGCAGGGGTAGGTGGTCTTGGAGAGCCAGTGATGTTTCTGGTTTATTCCATCTGAGCTTGACCTTATGAGTTTGATTGATGAGAGACTGAGCCTGACCATTCACAGTCTGAATGGTGTAATTCTGCATACCTCCAGCATGTGGTCACCTATGTTCATTAAACCTGACAATTATGCAGTTATGGGTGTGGACAGTGCAAAAGCATTTCTGGCAACCCAGGACCAGGCTTGCCTGTCAGCAACTTAAATGAATGCTAATGCAGAGTTGAAGTAAGGGGGGCCAATTATGACTCATGGCTGTAAATTAATCCCAAGGCAAAACAAAAAAGATCTCATAGCTCAGGAGGTAAGACCGGTTGTCTGGCAGTCGGAGGGTTGCCGGTTCAAACCCCGCCCTGGGCGTGTCGAAGTGTCCTTGAGCAAGACACCTAACCCCTAACTGCTCTGGCGAATGAGAGGCATCAATTGTAAAGCGCTTTGGATAAAAGCGCTATATAAATGCAGTCCATTTACCATTTACCATCTCATGAAAAAGCCTCTGTTGAATGGAATCTCTCTTCACCTGTCTTGTCTTTTACTGTAAACCCTACATTATCAAGTCCTACATTTCCAATGCTGGGTTCAATAAAGAGGCAGTCAAGCTTTTTACCCTTAGATGTTTTAAGTTGGCTAGAACTTTTGTTGGTAAGTTCCTAGCCAGCTTAAAACATCAAACTTTAAAAATCACAATAAGCAAGACTAGGCAAGTCTAGTTGAACTGAACCCTGCACCCTTGTGTTCCTTCCCGCTGGTACCAAAAGACTCTTAGTCCCCACTGAGAGTAAACCAAAATTGGGTGATTGATTCTGTCAAATATAATTTAAAAAAATAGGAAGCCATGCCCACAAATGTAGCTTCTATTATTCAAAATGTCTGTGGTTGTGCTGATGTAAACCATGCAGTTTGTGTTGGCCCACACATCTGTGACACCGCCACATAAATTGTCTTTATTATTTCTTTATATTATGTGCTCATAACACATATAACACTTATCTGTTGATAATGTGTTCCTATGTTACAATATTGCCCATCTAAAAATGTATAATAGTAAACTGATCATAATTCATGCACACTAAAACTTTCAGATGTATCCATTTCAATTTTACTCTTTGTTATGTTTGAACTGTTCATGTAATGTATTGTCCCTTTAAGAGATGTTCGTTCAGAAAATGAGAGGCGATACAAGGGATGCCCCAAGCTTTACTGGAGGCATCAGCAGAGCCCATGATCGATCAGCTGTTCTGTTTCAAAATTATATGGCGCCAAGCTGAAGTTGAAAGAGTGCACTGCTTTGTTGTTAAAATAAATAAAAGTAACAGCTTATTCTTGTGCATCGTGTTTATATAATTGCCTTAAAGAAAGCATTACAATCTTCATTTGTTTGGATTATTGACGAATTTCCCACAGAATGCATGGATTTAAAGAGACGTACATTTCTCCAAAGCAGTGAGACCAATTCAATTTTTTTTGTATATATAATGGTTGTGGGTTATTTTTGGAGGACTTTGAATCATTTTTTCCCCATAGCCACCTCTGTTATTATATATACAACCCCAGTTCCAAAAAAGTTGGGGCTGTATGGAAAATGCTAATAAAAACAAAAATATAAATAGTGTAAATTCTATTTACCCTGCGTGATATTGAAAACACTACAACAGCACATTATTTGATGTTTTACCTTTTACCTAATGTTTTACCTAATTATTTTTTGAAAATATACACTCATTTCAAATCTGATGACTGCAACATGCTCCAAAAAAGTAGGGACAGTCGAGTATTTACCACTGTGTAACATCACCATTTCTTTTAATAACACTTATTAAGCGTTCGGGCACTGAAGATACCATGCGGTTAAGTTTAGAAAGCAGGATTTCCCCTCATTCTTCCATTATGTAGGTCTGTAGGTCTTCAGCTGTGAAATTATACAAGGCCTTCATTGCCGTATTTTGTGCTTCATAATGCACCATTTTCAATTGGAGACAGGTCAGGACTGCAGGCAGGCCAATCTAGCACCTGCACTCTCTGCTTACGCAGCCATGCACTTGTAATCTGGGCAGAATTTGGTTTGGTGTTGTCCTGCTGGAAAATGCAGGGACGTCCCTGGAGAAGACGGCGTCTGGATGACAGCATATGTTGCTCCAAAATTTGTCCATATCTTTCTGCATTAATGGTTCCCTCACAGGTATGAAAGTTACCCATGCTATGGGCACTAACACACCCCCATACCATGACAGATGCTGGCTTTTGGACCTGATGCTGATAACAGCTTGGATGGTCCTTTTCCTCTTTGGCCCGAAGAACACAACGGCTGTTTTGTCCAAAAACTATTTGAAATGTTGACTCGTCAGACCCCAAAACACGCTTCCACTGTGCTACTGTCCATCTCAGATGAGACCGTGCCCAGAGAAGTCGGCGGTGCTTCTGGACAGTGTTGATGTATGGCTTCTGCTTTGCCTTAACCGCTTAGCGCACATGCCAAATCGGGCCAATCCTTGCCCATTTAGGGGGTACCCTATTTAAAGCTTTATATTCCAGATGTGAACACCACAGAGACTTGAAAAATGGCTTAAATCAAGCAAGACATTTGTACCATTTACAATACTATCTTAGATTACTTTATATTCATAATTTTGTAAGAAATAAAGTGCCACAAATGCAATTGTCTAGGCAAAATATCTAAAATGAATTTGCTCTTTTATAGTTCGCATTGAAATACTGAGAAATTGCATACAGCAGGTTAAAATGTAAATGTCCTGGATAAAAAACTTCTTGACCACAAGTTCATAAAATCTAAGGGTGGATATGTAGAACTACTAAAGATCTATGCAGCAAAAACAAAGCAGTGTACCCAGCGTCTCCAAATCTACCCAAAATGTCTAAATTATGCATTGCTGTAAATCACAACATATTCACATATTTCACTACAAATCAACTGTTCTGACTCAAGAAACTCACTGTTGCATAATTTTCAAGTGGGAATTACAAGCTTTCCGTCAGTACAGTGGTCTAAAATAGCTAGGGGTCCAGAAACATATCCAAAATCTCTCTAACAAGGAATATAATGCTTTTTGTCTATTGTAAAGCATACCCAGATAGCACACATCCGTCTCGCCGATGTCGGCCTGAGATCGTAACGTCGCATTCTATTCATAATGTCTGACAAGCATCGGCCCATAGGCAGATTTCTTAAAATTTCTATGCTCTATTTCAAACGTCTCAGATAGGTCGGCCCAGAGCCATAGAAAGATGGCTATGGCTCTGGGTCGGCCAACTGACTATTATAAATTTGCCGCCACCGCAACCAGCACTCTTCAAACTGTCACTTTCTCTTCGTATTCAAAAGGAGTTGTCGTAACGTTACTGGTTTTCAGGTAAACTGGCACTTGAAGTAAATTGTCATAAAATAGCTATTCTGTTAATTCTGTGACATTTAATAAAGTAGCTAATAAGGCACGACAGGGTGTGCCATTAATATACGTTAGCACAGGTGAAGAGCCCAGATGCCGGCTCATTACTTAGCCAACTTTAGCTAGCTAGCTAGCATAAAGGGGATCCATTACCAACCAATTTGAGGCGACAACATCACAAAATTTTACTAAAAATGTAATTATAATGAAACTATCCCACATAATGCTATGATAATGTAGTTTGTTTAATAGCTTAAAATGTCCTTGAAACTATTCCTGTTTTTAAATCTAACAGCGTTTTGTCAGTTTACAAATGTGTTGCTAATTTGGACGATAGCGCTGCAATCCCCCTCTCAATGTTTATATATTTCTGTTTCTCTGTTCCTTGTTCACTCTTTTCTGTGCTGGAGTTCATTTAAGAGCTTGATGGCTTCAACATATCCAGCCTGATATTAAACTTGTCATTAACTTGAATCTTGTCTCTTCGTTATATCCACACACTGAGTCAGGTAGCTACTATAGCCCATTTTTGATGGTCAAGCATATTGTTTTTCATTGTATCCTCCTTATATTCCCATCAAATTTGATGTTTATTACATGTTCATTTGGTAAGTGAAAGATCGGTCATGGATAGTGAAATATTTGCTGTCTGAAATATCCAACCTAAATAAATAAAATGTCATAGTTAACAGAGGCTAGTCTGTAGCTGCTTTGATTCATCGTCCAAACATCGTCTGGAGGGCATTTTCGACCAAATGCCGACCTCGCGGCAATGTCTCGCCAATTAGCAAACACTCTCCACTCTACATCTTGCCGACGTAACTTCTATACATCGGGCAGACATCGGCAAGACGTATGTGTGCTATCTGGGATATTAATGAGCCCCTTATGAAGGTTTAAGATGAAACATTGATATCAGATTTCAAAATAATGCAAAAATATTGTCACACAATGCTGTACAGTACCTAAATGTGTAATACTTAACTCTTGTATGTATTTCTATACTCTGTACTCATATGGTTTCTTGTATGGGGATGGGACGATATGAAAACAATTTTCAACCATCCACCACGTTTTGGCAACTGTTGCATGCATCACAAATACTATTACACTACTAACTAATGCTTACATTACAGTGTGAAATATCCACATTATATAATATCACTAACCTATTCAAAGACACTCAATTTCAAAAATAACATATATAAGCTAAATATTTTGAGCAGTAATACTTACATAGCAATGATGAAATTTTATGTGTTCAGTAGATAGAGACAGAGACAGTAAATCAATGACACAGTCTAACTACTTCTGTTTTGCTCCAGAAAACGATGTCAGCTAGGTCTATCAGAAAACATATGTCTTAGCTATGCCCAGAAGTCCTCAATAGTATTTTCCAAGAAATTACGAAAAATCGTTGACAACATTTCTTTAGGTGCAGCGTCTTTTACTGCTACCACAGAGTGAATGCGTAAGTGAATGTGATGCTAACAAAACTTTTGGTTACACTGACCTATAAAATGCTATTCCAAAACCAAAATTAGACATGTTATACATCGTTAGAAAGCTTATACTCTCACCTAGCGAATAAATGAATTGCCCATCAAGCCAGACTGTACTCAAAAGGGCGACAACACCGTAAACAACACATGTGGTATTAGGCACAGCTATTTTGGTAGGCATCACAAATATGCGTATATTTCACAAACGGATTGTCCAAGACAATATATGACCACTCAGTCTCAAAAGGGACATCTCTATGTGTAAAACCAATGGTAAGGTTGTATATTTATTCAATATTTAGTCCCATATATTGACTGTAGAATGACATGGTATCATTTTAAAAACTTTCTCGTTTATTTCGTTATTCAGTGAGCAGCGTTTTCACTGCTGTATTGGCCTTTTCTTAGGGCTATTGTCGGGTTTATCTTGTTGCTATGACGGAATATGATTTTTGAGTGGTGAAAGAATATTTTTATGAATGCCAAGATAGACAATATTTTCCATTATGTCATGGGTGGGGGGTGTAGTTGCAGATGAGACTGCAGGGATGGCGTGCGTGTTCGTATTCGGCATAGTTGTGGTGTATGTCTACTAATGAAACTAAAACAGCGCGTTTCTGTTTTTAATTCATACTTTGGTTGCTGTAGCACTGAATGTCTGAGTTTCGTAATCTCGGCACGCAGGCATGCTGACCACTAGGGGCTTTGCGCTAAGAGGTTAACTTGCATCTGTAGATGTAGCGGTGAATGGTGTTGACTGACAAAGGTTTACCAAAGTATATGGCAAGCCGTTTTAACTTTAATTCATTTCTAGAGGATATCGCAAATTCAAATTCTAACTAGTTAGAATGCAAATTCTTGATATCATAAATTCGATTTTAACTACTTAAAATGCCAATTCTTGATATTGGAAATTCTATTTTAACTATTCAGATTTGAAAACGTTTTTCTCATTCATTCCAATGGGAGTTGGAATTTGACCTAGTTAAAATGCCAATTTCTGATATCAGAAAATCAATTACTGATATCAACAATTACTGATATCAACAATATAATTTCAACTAGTTCAAATACCTATTTCTGATATCATGAATTCAATTTTAACTAGTTAAAATTGGAATTCTTGATATCAATAATATAATTTTAAGTAGTTTTAATTAGAATGTCCAGTTTTAACTAGTTAAAATGATTCAAAGACTTGTTTTGTCTTTGATGTTTGTCTGATGTTACCTTTTGAAGACAAATATGACGTGTTGTTAAAAGGGTAGGCATTATAAGCAGCAGCTTCAGCCTACACCTGTTTCGGACTGCAGAGATCTTGGGTTGTGGTGTTGTTTTGTTTTTAGCTTGTGATATTTGAGTATCTGCCTCCTTTCGTGTAATTGTTGAATGCAGACCAAAAAAAATTTTTCATTTCATTTCAAAATACAATTCTTGATATCAAGAATGAAAGGTCCCATGAAATGAATGGGGAAAACGATTGAATTATAACTAGTTACAATTGAATTTCTGATATCAAGAATTTGCATTCTAACTAGTTAGAATTTGAATTTGCGATATCCTCTAGAAATGAATTAAAGCTGAAACGGCTTGCCATAGAAGTATTCCCGAGCCCATGTCATGATATCCATAACAAACGCATGATGACTTTTAAGACAGTGACATCTGAGGGATCGGAGATCACGCGCATTCAGAAGTGGTTTTCGGCCTTGCCCTTTACTCACCGAGATTTGACTGGATTCTTTGAATATTTTAATTATATTGTGCACTGTAGAGAGTAAAATGCCCAAAATCCTACCGATTTGACTTTGGGGTACGTTGTATTCAAAGTGCTGGATTATTCGCTGATGCATCTGTTGGCAAATTGGTGAGCCTCGACCCATCCTTGCTCTTGAAGGACTAGGCCTTTCTTGGAGGCTCTTTATGTGCTATAACACGATTGCCTCACCTGTTTCACATCACCTTGTTATTTCAACTTGTCAACTCAATATTAGTCCAAAATTGCCCCTGTCCGAACTTTTTTGGAACGTGTTATAGGCATACATTTCATAATAAACGTATATCTTCAAAAAACAACGAAGTTGATTAGGTAAAACATGAAATACCTTGCCTTTATACTGTCTTTGTTTGAATACAAGTCAAAGTAAATGTACAAATGAATGCTTTCTGTTTTTATTTGCATTTCATTTACCGTCCCAACTTTTTTGGAATTGGGGTTTTATATATGTATATATATATATATATATATATATATATATATATATAACTTTTTTATTGAGGCCTATACTTAAGAGCGCATCATTTACGTTGTCTGGGAGCACTAATTCATTGACTGTTTTGAACAATAAGCCACAAACTTACCGAACCATTACATGGTATCGATACTGCATATAGAATACATTATATTGTTATTGTCAGGGTTCATAAGAAAGGGTCTGAGCTCCCATGAAAGCAGTAAAATCATACATCTGTGGGGGTCGCTAGCTAATACATTACCAACAACCATTATTTTAATCACAAATAATGCATTTTTCAACGTGATGAGTATTATTTATGTTAACGAGATAAATAGGCTAAAAGAAACATGTTTTCCAAAAGAACTAGACGCACTATATTCTCATGTGAATGACAGTATGGCTGCACTTCACCATCAAGCCACCATGGTGGCACAGTGAAATATTGGGCAAACTATGCCTGTTCCTGTTGAGAGCGCACGAGCCGCAAACATTTGAACCCATTTGGAAGAAGAAGCTACTACATGTATTAGCCAACATTATTATTTCCAACAGGCGAGAGCCTGGAGGGGATTATGCGTGTTTGTGTATCTGTCCGCAGCTAATCTTGCATACTACTGGGCTGATCAGCCTAATTCATTTTGTGCATGCTGACGGCAGCCAAAGGACCTGAATTCTTGAATATTTTGCAAATCGGTCAACGACAAGTATTTTATTTGAATTAATTTCCATCATTGTTGTCCATTGAAATACATTGAGTGCTAACTCCTCACTCCTCCTAACCGGCCGGTAGGGGCCGCAAGTGATCAACAACTGCTTCCATTTAGAATGAAAGACCAGTGATGTAAAATGTCAATTTCAACGTTAAAATGCGAACAAAATAATCCGCCAACTAACGGGGTACGTTAATGTTTGAATCTGTGGCAATTATTTTTCACGTTGCAATTGATATTTTACATCGCTGGTCTTTTGGAATTGTTCCTGTCCAGATTGTTCCTGTCCACATTTGAAACGAAAGTGCCAGACTATAACGTCAGCATTAGCTCTGTCTAACACATCGTGGCTGATATGAATGAAATTAGCGAACATGTCACCACCTTTAGCGTTACTTCACTGAGTCTGTGTTTTTGGGATTTTCAGTGGCACATGGTAAAAACTTGTAATATTGTATTTGTCTGGTTGCATTGATTGTGTCGCCTCTATTGTTGCATCAGCAAAGCTAACACCCCTGGCGGAGATCTGCACTCTACTGAGTGCACTCTTCTAGTTTTTATAATATATTGAATAGAAAGTAGTAGTATAGACTAGCTACCATGCCACCGGCAGCTCCCAGCATTCCCCGCGTACGGGACACTTTATTAGGTTTGTGCAGGACTGTTGCCTGGTAAATGTTGTAAATAGCATGATTATTGTCTTGTATAAACATATCTGTGTTGTATGATTCGTGTTTTGTTGTCTTTGGTTGTTTGTGTGGTGTGCCACCGTGGGTGAGACGAAGGAGGAGTTTGAAGGGCTTCTCCCCTGTTCGCTATTGTGAATCGAACTGAGCAAATGTTTAGTTTCCGTATTGAATGTTTCTCAATAATGCTCAATTGAGTTTGAACTATTTTACGTGTCAGCTTTCATCACGGATCCTCACCACGTTGCACCTAACATTAGTTATTTTAGAGACCCCCACAAAGCTCAGATTATAACTCGAACCCTGGTTATTATATTATATTGGCCTATAATTAATTTCAGCCTTTAGTATTGACTTTTTTGAGTGTCAGTCATAATCCTGTTATGTATATAATTATCTAGGTCTCTTATGAGCTTTATTATATCTGCTGTTTTCTGGGTTATATATCTATCTCCAGTCTTTAATTTCTGAAACAAGGATTCACGTTTACCTTTCTTCTACACATATTCCTTAATTCACAAAGTCATTAATTAATTCATCCATTCATTCATTTATCCATTCATACACTCATCAATTATTACATTTATGCACATACCCATTCATTCATTCATTCATTCCTGTATCTGTTTATATACCCAACTATTCATATATACGTTCCTCATCTCATTTATTCATTCATTCATCCATTCATTATGTTCATACATACATATACATATACGTATACAGCTCAAAGTTCTTTACAGTAATGAGTGTGAACTCACCATTTGCAGCCATTTTGCACCAGAACGCTCACCACACATTAGCTAAAGGTGGAGAGGGAGGAAACTTTTTTGCCAATTAAATCATTAATAGACAGAGATAGCTAGTCTAGTTTTCAATGAGGCTATAATGACTTCCTTTTGAGAGGATCTACTCACTGGCCCGTGGAAAGAGAAAATGAAATTATATGATGTGTCACGTCACTGATTTTCCAAATAGAACCGCCAAAGGAAAGCATACAGAAATAGCAGAAAAACTCATGATAATGGCAGTTATTGCATGCTAAGCCTGCACTGCTACTTGTAGCCTTCTTTTGGTTTGTAATTGAAATATTGTTGTCAACATTCGCTAGCTAGCTAAAAATAATATAACACTAAATGTAACAATATATTGCAACAATATAAGACTAAAAACTGTGAAGCTGAATGATGTCTTTCTCACAGCAGAAAGACAATCCTCTTTGGAAAATGTTATCTTTAGCTTGCAAATCTCTGCCTACTTACTGTTAACTTGGTTTTTAGCATGATATCATTGATATATATTTTTAAGTTTCCTATAGCTCTGTTGGAGGTAATTACTGTTTTGTTCTCCAAATTTTTCTCTTTGATTTCCTGGGCTGAAATACTCTTGCAGACAATAACAGTAGGCTTCTTGCATTTAATAGTGGTTTGCAAAGAACTGTAGCTGCATTACTAGCCACAGATGTTTCAACAATGAGGAGTAAGTCATTTGCTTGCTCAATTAGAGACAATAACTGTTTGACAGGTCCAGCAAAAACATATGGACATTTTCTCTCAAAAAGAGTAAACAAAAAAGCTGGTCGGTGAAAGGTTTTGATAGCGATAGCTACCACAGGACCACACAATCACCCCTCAATCTGTATCTGTGCGGACTTGTGCCAAGTTCTTGCTTGTTTGCCTGTATTTGTTACTCTAGGATGTATTTGGGACATTTCTGGGCATTTCTTTCTTCTTTGTTGGCTATATCTGAAACGCATATGACCAATAGAATAAGAAGTAGAAGAAGAGGAAATGTGCGTGGATCTGGCTATAGTGGTGTGTTTTCAGCTGGGTTAGTGCTAGAGGCATAGGGTCTGCTTGGTGGCTTATGCTTGGTGTAGCTGCCATTATTAGCAAACTAAATTCAGTTATGCTAGGTAATGTTGGCCATGATGGCCTGAATTTGCTGTGGGTCCAATATTTTACAAAGTAACAGTTTAAGGCTGAAGAATAAGATTGCAGTCCAGTTCTCGGCTCATATGGGCTAGCTACCATATCTGTGTGTGTGTCTGTCTGTGTCTGTCTTTGTGTGTGTGTGTGTGTGTGTGTTGATATTTGATGAGATGGATGCCACAGTGATTCTTTTTTATGAGTGTTTGGTCCATTTGTTCAAAATAGCAGAACGTACTTAATCCAGCTGTTGCTGCTTTATTGCACTTTAGCTCTCACTTCAAACTTTGTTTTAAGGCATTACACTGGATCAGTAGAATGCGACATGGTTTATTGTACCCTTTCTTGGACATTTCTGGAGTTCAGGAAAAGTGCAGCATTTCTTTGATATTTACAGCCTGAGGCTGCACTACCATCATGTTGTACAACTTAATTAAGGAAGCTGGTTCTGGTTATGCTTCACTGGAACCTTTTTGGCTTCTTCTCTCTGCGTGTCAAGATTTTATTTGTCATCTGATGAAAATCTTATGATGCCAAATTTAATCAAATCTGCAAATGCAATTAAAAGTCTTATCTGTGTGTATAATTTATTGTACCTCAAATCTTTTTATTAACCTCTAGTAAGTATATAAAAAGATAGCCCAAACATACCTAATTTGGCTGTTTCCATTAACATTTTTCTTTTTTTTTTACACAATGTGCTTTTTTATTGTGAAAACTGGGTTCAATGTAAACATGGTTATTGCTTCAACAAACAAGTCCAAGTCAAGTCTAAGTTACTTTAGACTTGAACATTTTTTTCAATTCAGGTTCTCTACACTACAGAACATCGCTGTATGTATAAAATGTGCACCAGGGCTCTCCCCCAGAGGGAATTCACTGAGTCGTAATGAAAATACCGCTCAGAGCATCGGAAAATCTACTGATGGGGGTCGTATGCGAGCTATGAGTAAAATGCATTTACAACAAGATTCCAAGACATCGCCTAATTACCCTGCATAATATGGAACACAGTATTTCAGAAATAGGAGTTTTCAGATAATATTTAATGTTCTCCCTTATATTTTGAAATGATATGAAAGAAAACATTTGTTTAACTTGTTGAAACCTTTCTCAGCACACACAAGATTATCTTCATTTTCTTGTTCATATATTCTTAGGGAAAAAAGAACCCTGGTAGCAGAATCACTAGGAACATAATTTTGTAATGTGCTGACAGGTGGTAGGTTCTCCCTGGGACTTCAGTTTAAGTCAAATAAAGACATCTGTCAACAGCTGAGACACCATGTCCCTGAAACAACTGAGACACCCCGTCCCTGAAACAGCTGAGACACCACGTACCTGAAACAGCTGAGACACCACGTCCCTGAAACAGCTGAGACTAACGTCCCTGGAACAGCTGAGACTAACGTCCCTGAAGCAGCTGAGACACCATGTCCCTGAAACAGCTGAGACTAAAGTCCCTGAAACAGCTGCGACACCATGTCCCTGGAACAGCTGAGACTAACGTCCCTGAAACAGCTGAGACACCACGTCCCTGAAACAGCTGAGACACCACGTCCCTGGAACAGCTGAGACTAACATCCCTGAAACAGCTGAGACACCATGTCCCTGAAACAGCTGATACACCACGTCCCTGAAACAGCTGAGACACCACATCCCTGAAACAGCTGACACTAACTTCCCTGAAACAGCTGAGACTAATGTCCCTGAAACAGCTGAGACACCATGTCTCTGAAACAGCTGAGAAACCATGTCCCTGAAACAGCTGAGACACCACGTCCCTGAAACAGCTGAGACTAATGTCCTGGGAACAGCTGAGACTAACATCCCAGAAACAGCTGCGACACCACGTCCCTGAAACAGCTGAGACACCATGTCCCTGAAACAGCTGAGACTAACATCCCTGAAACTGCTGAGACTAACATCCCTGAAACAGCTGAGACACCACATCCTTGAAACAGCTGAGACACCATGTCCCTGAAAAAGCTGAGACACCATGTCCCTGAAACAGCTGAGACACCATGTCCCTGAAACAGCTGAGACTAACGTCCCTGAAACAGCTGCGACACCACCTCCCTGAAACAGCTGAGACACCATGTCCCTGAAACAGCTGATACACCACGTCCCTGAAACAGCTGAGACACCACATCCCTGAAACAGCTGACACTAACTTCCCTGAAACAGCTGAGACTAATGTCCCTGAAACAGCTGAGACACCATGTCTCTGAAACAGCTGAGAAACCATGTCCCTGAAACAGCTGAGACACCACGTCCCTGAAACAGCTGAGACTAATGTCCTGGGAACAGCTGAGACTAACATCCCAGAAACAGCTGCGACACCACGTCCCTGAAACAGCTGAGACACCATGTCCCTGAAACAGCTGAGACTAACATCCCTGAAACTGCTGAGACTAACATCCCTGAAACAGCTGAGACACCACATCCTTGAAACAGCTGAGACACCATGTCCCTGAAAAAGCTGAGACACCATGTCCCTGAAACAGCTGAGACACCATGTCCCTGAAACAGCTGAGACTAACGTCCCTGAAACAGCTGCGACACCACCTCCCTGAAACAGCTGAGACACCAGGTCCCTGAAACAGCTGAGACACCACGTCCCTGAAACAGCTGCGACACCATGTCCCTGAAACAGCTAAGACTAACATCCCTGAAACAGCTGAGACTGACGTCCCTGAAACAGCTGAGACACCCATGTCCCTGAAGCAGCTGAGACACCATGTCCTTGAAACAGCTGAGACTAACGTCCCTGAAACAGCTGCGACACCACGTCCCTGGAACAGCTGAGACTAACGTCCCTGAAGCAGCTGAGACACCACGTCCCTGAAACAGCTGAGACTAATGTCCCTGAAACAGCTGCGACACCACGTCCCTGGAACAGCTGAGACTAACGTCCCTGAAACAGCTGAGACTAATGTCCCTGAAACAGCTGCGACACCACGTCCCTGGAACAGCTGAGACTAACGTCCCTGAAACAGCTGAGACACCACGTCCCTGAAACTGCTGAGACTAACGTCCCTGGAACAGCTGAGACACCACGTCCCTGAAACAGCTGAGACACCACGTCCCTGAAACAGCTGAGACACCATGTCCCTGAAACAGCTGAGACACCATGTCCCTGAAACAGCTGAGAAACCACGTCCCTGAAACTGCTGAGACACCACGTCCCTGAAACTGCTGAGACTAACGTCCCTGGAACAGCTGAGACACCACGTCCCTGAAACAGCTGAGACTAACGTCCCTGAAACAGCTGAGACACCATGTCCCTGAAACAGCTGAGAAACCATGTCCCTGAAACAGCTGAGACACCACGTCCCGGGAACAGCTGAGACTAACGTCCCTGAAACAGCTGAGACTAACGTCCCTGAAACAGCTGCAACACCACGTCCCTGAAACAGCTGAGACACCATGTCCCTGAAATAGCTGAGACTAACGTCCCTGAAACAGCTGAGACACCACGTCCCTGGAACAGCTGAGACTAACATCCCTGAAACAGCTGAGACTAACGTCCCTGAAACAGCTGAGACACCACATCCCTGGAACAGCTGAGACATCATGTCCCTGAAATAGCTGAGACACCATGTCCCTGAAACAGCTGAGACTAACGTCCCTGAAACAGCTGCGACACCACCTCCCTGAAACAGCTGAGACACCACGTCCCTGGAACAGCTGAGACACCATGTCCCTGAAACAGCTGCGACACCACGTCCCTGGAACAGCTGAGACTAATGTCCCTGAAACATCTGAGACACCACGTCTTTGAAACAGCTGAGACTAACGTCCCTGAAACAGCTGAGACTCCACGTCTTTGAAACAGCTGAGACACCAGGTCCCTGAAACAGCTGAGACTAATGTCCCTGAAACAGCTGAGACTGACGTCCCTGAAACAGCTGAGACACCATGTCCCTGAAGCAGCTGAGACACCATGTCCTTGAAACAGCTGAGACACCATGTCCCTGGAACACCACGTCCTTGAAACAGCTGAGACACCATGTCCCTGGAACAGCTGAGACACCATGTCCTTGAAACAGCTGATACACCATGTCCCTGAAACAGCTTAGACACCATGTCCCTGAAACACCATGTCCTTGAAACAGCTGAGGCACCATGTTCCTGGAACAGCTGAGACACCACATTCTTGAAACAGCTGCGACTCCATGTCCCTGAAACAGCTGAGACACCATGTTCCTGGAACAGCTGAGACACCACATTCTTGAAACAGCTGCGACTCCCTGTCCCTGAAACAGCTGAGACTAACGTCCCTGAAACATCTGAGACACCATGTCCCTGAAGCAGCTGAGACACCATATCCTTGAAACAGCTGAGACACCATGTCCCTGGAACACCACGTCCTTGAAACAGCTGAGACACCATGTCCCTGAAATAGCTGAGACACCATGTCCCTGAAGCTCAGACATACTCATGCCCAGTGCAATGGCCTTAGACAATGGCCATAGTTGTTTACATCACAAGTGATGAGACACCGAGTCATACTATATAATTATATATCAGTCATACTATATGGTTAGCTGGCTAGAGTGAGAATTTCAATTTCATACTGTCTCATGAACTGGGGTGGGATGGGGTAAAAATTATGATCACAGACCAAGGTGGACAGGGGAGTTTATTGGGATGGTGGACTAGGGAGAGGGGGTGGAGATTGCGATCACAAATTGGAAGGTGGGGGGGCATCACGTTGCTCTGGCTTGACATTTTTTGAGGGCGCATGAGAGCGTGGGATTAAGGCTGAAAGCATGAGTTGGCAACCCTGTATAGAGAAGGATTTCTAGTGATTTACTGATTTTCTGAATTGCAGCGGACATGATGTGAAAATCCATTAGGGATCCGCCTTTGTGAAGGTTAACCTTAACTGATGAATGGAGATACAGATACAGATACAGACACCTGGAACAAGCCTTTATAATTGGTTAGCTTTGCTAAAATTTTTACCAGTGTTGACTTTCAGCATATTCCAAGATGCAGCATAATAACTTGAAACAGTTTTAACAAATTAATGTAATGGATCTCTTTTCCAAAAGTACGGCTTCATTTTTCCATTTCTGTTTCTGCTCCTCTATTTTCTGTTTGGACTCCAAATTTACATTTCAAAGTTTGGAGGATTATTATTTTTTTTTTTATGCCAGCAGTAGTCACAGCAGAGGGAGCATAAGACAACAATTTAAGAACACCTGGCTACTTGCATTCCAGAGATTTCGCTCTCACCATTTTTCTGAGTTGATTGAGCTGGTTGCCAGCATGCTTTGTTGATAGAGCCAATTCTGTTTAAATATGTTATTTTTTGTCTTCCCAACTTGCAAACTGTGGCATGATAAGAAGCATCACACACTTCAGAAGAGAGCATGTGCTTGTCTACTCTTTACTGAATCAACAATGGTGGTTAGGATGAGCATTGCAGCATGATCATGACGGGGTATTCCAAATTGTGTTGAAAAGAAGGGAGACGGCAAAAAAATGGAAAAGGTGTGTAATTGATGTGTGCATCAATAATAATAATAATAATAATAATAATTAAAGCCGCAAGCGGCGTTGGGAGGGGTCCAAGCATTGGCACCATCGCACCCCTTATGGAGCGATTTTAAAATGGCTTTGTCCTCATGATCATATACCTTCACCCAACATATCTACTGAATATCATGATGATTGTATAAAATATTGATGACTTATGGCCAATTTTGTGCTAAGAGACGCTTTTGGATGACGTAGTTGTGTCGCCATGGATGTGTCCTGGCCGCTTCCCGTAAAGGCCTTTAGATGGCATGTCGTAACACTTAGATGGCCTGGCGTGTATGTACAGCTACAGAGCTTCCATGCCAGAACTCAAAAAGGCGTCACATTAGTGCTGTCATGATACCAAAATTTTGACTTTGATACCGATACCACGTTTAGTATCACGATACTCGATACTGATTCAATACTAGGTACCTAACGATACTAAAATTACCTTAATAGATCAGAAACGTAATGTCCACAAGGGTTGACCTCATTTTCGAATTCACGGTTTATTAAAAACCAGGTTTATTAACAACCTTTAAGTTGAAGCCTGTTCAACATATTAATAAGCATAGGCCTATAGTGTTACAACACTAAACAATAGAAAAATATATTAAATATATTTCAAAAATTAAACAATTGCAAATAAACAGGTCTTTCACTTTTAAATAGATCTAAAAACAGCATATTTTAATAACAATACAGCATCTTCTTATAATAAAATTTTTACAAATTAGAACACCTATTGCTACTGAAGTCAACTGAGTCGAAGCTTGCGCTGTATCAACGAAGTGAATGCACAAGCGCACTTCACCTCACTTGGCAACCTTAGTTGCTACTGCCATCTAGCGAAGATTCTGACAAATGACACTTTTCATCCTCTCAATCAGTAATGCGGGAGACACATTTCCCTGGCTTTTACATTTGACACAAAACTACCGAATACCGTGCGACACTACGTCAGACCCATATTCCAATCCATTGCTCAGCTTAGCAGAGAATGCACATTTCAGAGCGCCTCAGAGACAGATAGATAGTAGATAGATAGTAACACATAAATACACATTTAAAATAATAAATACGACACAAAAAACGAAACAAAAGACAAAATATCAACTCGCGACCTGTGTGCTGCGTGCAGAGTAGCCTACCGTATTATTTATTTAGACATTGGCAGATAAGAAAATTTTCGGTTACGCTGACCTATAAAACGCTATTCCAAAAGCAAAATCAGACATGTTATACATCGTTAGAAAGCTTATACTCTCACCTACTGAATAAATGAATGGTCAATCAAGCCAAATTGTACTAAAAAGGGCGACAACGCCGTAAGCAACAGGTGTGGTATTACGCACAGCTATTTTTGAAGGCAGCCTACCCAGGTATCACAAATGCGCGTATATTTCACAAATGGATTTTCCAAAGCCGCGTTTCCACCCAAAGTACCCGGGACTTTTAGTCCCAGGAACTACTTTTCAAGGAACTAAAAGGTTCCATCAGTCCATTGTTGTCTGCGTTTCCATCACGGTCTAAAGACCCGCGAAGATTAGGCAAATTAGTCCACTGACGTATGAAAAAGCGACGTCGTCGTCGGTCTATCTGTGTGTGGTTTCTTCTGTAACCCCATACTACCACCGAAGTAACCTACATTATTTTCTAATAACCGGGACAGCCCCAAGGGGTTTATTCCACTCATACAACGGATACCAACAATGACTATATATGGTTACTTTAGTATTTATTGATTTTTATCGACTGAATCACCTGACATTGAAATATACTTCCGTGGCCGTTTGGGCATATTTTACCATTGTCAAGCAAAACTCTTGTTGGTAGTTCGACTTGTGGACCGTTGTTATGCAACAAATAGGATATAACAGGCCAATAGTCAGATTGTAACTGTTTTATATATCCTCTCAAACACATTCATTATGTTTTTATGCGAACATTCACTTTCATGTCTTGACATCCGAGGCGACAGAATGCATTCACATTCCACAAATAACTGGTAACAACATTTATAGCAGAAAACATGCAGACGTCGTAAACAATTTGCTGTTGAATTGATTACTTCGACTCTCATCGCCAATTCCATATAGGCTAATCGCAAAATGGCAAGAATAAATATAATGAAAACTCGGACTTGCGTGAAAATTTAAATTAATATTGCAGTGGTACAGCCACCGTTTGCTTTCCTTCAAAGTTACTGCTAACGGAGCAGCGAAGTGTGCCCTCCAGATGCGAACCATGCACCATAAATTAGTCCATAGTCTTCCTGGGCTGCGTTTCCGAGTTTCGATGTACCTTAACGTTTTACGAAGGCTCCTAAGGTATACCTTTCAAAGGGAAACCGCTTTTTTATGAGTGTTTCCCAGACTATACCTTAAGGCAACTGTTAAGGGACACCTCAAAGGTACATCGTAAGTTGGAGCTGGCCTTCACTGTGGTTCTAAAAAGTTTATCAATCGATGCCAAGGGAATCGATTGTCTCACTTGTAAAGGCTTGTGAATTACGTTTTAATATAACAAGTGTTGTCATAATCATTTTACATCAATCTAATATTGCAGAAGAGGAAGCTATGCCTACTAGAGATCATCTGCTAATAGTCCTTTAAGACGAGACCTTATGATAGTTTCAACATATAGGCTACAAAGGATAAAATAAAAAGCATCAATCGGGATATATAAGCCATAGTCTGGGACTTTGTGGAATGTTGTAGTCTGTATTTCCGGTCACTTGTCTCCCCAGTACTGTCTCTGTGTCTGTGTTCCCTGAGCTGCTTCACTCCCCTGTACTTGTGTGATTTCACTATTCGGGTGGTTCCGGGTTTTCGTGGTTTCCCCCCTTCTTTCCAGTCTCGCTTTACTTTCTTCCTGCTGATTTCTAGTTTTACTAATTTCTACTAATCCCTACTAACTTATAGATTGTAAAGTACTAACCTCACTAATATACTAACATGTGAATATTACTAATGGACTAACACACACTAGTTTTGGGTTTTTGATAGTTTAGATCACTATACTAATACATTAACCAGTCTCCCCTTTTCCATGCTGCGCTGTAGCTCCGCCCCTTTTCTTTCTAGCCTGCTCTAACGCTGAGTTCTGCAATT
This sequence comes from Anguilla anguilla, assembly GCF_013347855.1. Taxonomy (NCBI): domain Eukaryota; kingdom Metazoa; phylum Chordata; class Actinopteri; order Anguilliformes; family Anguillidae; genus Anguilla; species Anguilla anguilla. The sequence goes on along the minus strand of NC_049204.1, from coordinate 40,831,741 downwards.
GCCTGCACCTGTCTCTTGCTCTAACTGCACCTCTCTCTCTCTGCACGTGTTTTACCTGCTAAACCCAGGCCGTCTGTTATCATTGTTGTCTATGTGATTCCAGTCCGCGTTTTGTCAGTCCCCTGTCATTTAATTAGTTATCCTAATGTTCTTCACCTGGATGTTGTTTGTTACTCCGCCCCCACTCACTTAACCCCTCCTTGATTGTTATCTTCCCCAGTGTATAAATGTCAGTCTTTTCCACTTGTTTCTTGTCAGAACGTTGATCAGATTCATTGTGCCGATTATTTGTAAGCCTTTGTTTTTTGAGATTCTTGCGACACCCCTTTGCCCGACTTTGAGTTTGCCTGCCCCTTTTGGTTTTGTTTGATCTGGTTCGACCTTCGCTTTTCTTTGACTTCTCTTTTGCCTGCCCCTTTGTACCTTCGCTATTTCTGATCTCCTGGTTTTTGACTTTTTGCCTGTCTTTTTACTTTTCTTCTGGAAACTCGATTCTGTACCGCACTATCTCTGATCACCTGGCTTCGAACTTCGCACGGAATAAAGACAACGTTTTCTTGGATTTCCCTGGTCTGCGTGTGGGTCCTTACTCTGAACGTAACAGTACGTTCTGACCAGGATGGACCCAGCGGACCCTGCCCAGGTACAATTTGTACTTGGGCAGCAGGGAGCCATGTTGGGACGCCACCAGTCCCACTTGGAGTCGGTCTCTCACCAGCTGCAGACTCTAACCTCCTGCGTGGCAGAGCTGACATCTGCACTCCGGGCCTCCTCGCCTGGCTTCGCTCCCCAGCAACCTGCGGCTCCCGCTACGCCTGACATCCCACCTGCACGTGCCCGTGAACCCCACCTTCCTCCTCCGGAGAAGTACGACGGAGAACCTGGTGGCTGCCGCCCATTCCTTACCCAGTGCCGGCTGATCTTCCAGCTACAGCCAGCTACCTTCCCCACTGAGCAGGCCCGAGTTGCCTACATAATCACGCAGCTCACCGGGCGAGCTAGGAAGTGGGGAACGGCTGCCTGGGAGGAGGGGCTTCCCTGCGTGCAGACCTCCACGCTGCTCGCAGAAGAGATGAAACGGGTCTTTGACCGCTCCAAGCACGGCCACGATGCGGCGCAAGAACTCCTGCACATGCGCCAAGGTGGTATGACGGTGTCGGACTTCGCCATCGATTTTCGTACTCTGGCTACCGCCAGTGGCTGGGAGAAGAAGGCTCAATACGACACCTTCCTCAATGGCCTGTCTGAGCGCGTGAAGGACGAGCTGCTGACCCGGGACCTACCCGAGGACTTCAACGATCTCATTGCCCTGGCTATCCGCGTGGATTCACGCATCCAGGAGCGCCAACGGGCTCGCAGTCAAGGTGTCTACAACCGAGCAGTCACTGAGAGGTCCAGGACCACTGCTGCATCCCCTACCAACCCCAAACCTCCTCCAGTCATGATGCCGGACCCGGAACCCATGCAAGTCAACCGTGCTCGCCTGACCCAGGAGGAGAGGGATAGAAGGATGCACACCAGGTCCTGCCTCTACTGTGGGAAACCAGGTCACTATGTCGCAGCCTGCCCGTTAAAAGACAACGCCCGCTAGTGTATCGAGGAGCACTAGTGGGCATGATTCCGACTGAATCCTCCTCAAAACACCGGACTTGCCTGCCTGTCACCATTGAGTGGGGGGGACGAACCAAAGGGACCACCGCTCTCATCGACTCCGGGGCCGAGGAGAACTTCCTGGACGCTGGGGCCGCCGAGAGATGGGGAATCCCCTTGGAGAAGGTATCATGCCCCCTAGTGGCCAACTCGCTCAATGGTCAGAAGTTGGCGAACATCACCCACACCAGCGTTCCACTCAAGGTTCGGCTCTCCGGTAACCATCAAGAAGAGCTTCGGCTCCACATCATTGAATCTCCCCACTCACCCATCATTCTCGGGCACCCCTGGCTTGAGAAGCACAACCCCACCTTGGAATGGAACTCGCACAAGATTTTGGGCTGGAGCCCATTCTGTTTAGCATCTTGTCTGCGAGAGGCCCATTCTTCTGTTCCCGAGTCACCTCATCCCGAGAAGCCGACGGATCTGTCGGCGGTTCCTCCCGAGTACCTGGACCTTAAAGAGGTCTTCAGCAAATCCCGAGCCACCTCTCTGCCTCCTCATCGCCCCTACGACTGCGCCATTGACCTGAAGCCCGGCACCACTCCCACCAGAGGTCGATTGTTCTCCCTGTCTCGGCCGGAGACGGAAGCAATGAACAAATACCTCCAGGAGTCCGTGACTGCCGGCATCATCCGTCCTTCATCCTCACCAGCGGGGGCCGGATTCTTCTTCGTGGGGAAGAAGGATGGCTCACTCCGGCCGTGCGTCGACTACCGTGCCCTCAATGACATTACGGTCAAGAACCGTTACCCACTTCCCCTCATGGCTTCCGCCTTCGAACTCCTGCAAGGAGCCACGATATTCACCAAGCTGGACCTGCGCAACGCCTATCACCTGGTGCGCATTCGAGAGGGCGACGAATGGAAGACAGCCTTCAACACCCTTACCGGACACTGGGAGTATCTGGTGATGCCCTTCGGGCTCACAAACGCACCAGCTGTTTTCCAGACACTGGTCAATGATGTTCTGAGGGATTGGATAAATAAGTTTGTTTTCGTATACCTGGATGATATCCTGATCTTTTCCAAAACTAAGGAGGAACATATCATCCAGGTCCGCAAGGTGCTCCAGAGACTTTTGGAGAACCGCTTATTCGTCAAGGCGGAGAAATGTGAGTTTAGCTGTAACACCACTTCTTTCCTGGGGTACATCATCTCCGCCGGCAGCATTCAGATGGACCCCCAGAAGATCCGGGCGGTTGTGGAATGGCCTCAGCCAGACTGTCGTCGGGAACTGCAACGTTTCCTGGGCTTCGCCAATTTCTACCGTCGTTTCATCCGTAATTACAGTTCTCTGGCAGCCCCACTCACCGCCCTCACATCCATTAAGACCCGATTCCAGTGGAACGCCCAGGCTGAAACAGCCTTCCGAGCCCTCAAGAACCACTTCACCTCTGCACCCATCCTTGTTCATCCTGACTCTGCTGCCCAGTTCATCGTAGAGGTTGATGCCTCCAACATTGGGGTGGGAGCCGTTCTCTCTCAGCGTTCACCCAGAGACAATAAGATCCATCCCTGTGCCTACTTTTCTCACCGCCTGACACCCACGGAACAGAACTACGACATTGGGAACCGTGAGCTGTTGGCGGTGAGGATGGCTTTGGGAGAGTGGCGCCACTGGCTGGAGGGCTCTCAAACACCTTTTCTGGTGTGGACTGATCACAAGAACCTGGAGTACCTTCACACAGCCAAACGCCTCAACTCTCGCCAGGCCCGATGGGCACTCTTCTTCTCCAGATTTGACTTTACCCTTGCTTACCGCCCTGGGTCGAAGAATACCAAACCTGACGCCCTCTCCCGCCGGTTTGAACCACCCACCAAGGATCCCTCACCTGACACCATCCTCCCGCGGAGCTGTTTCATCAATGCCATCCACTTGGACATCGAGGAGAGGGTTCGTAAGGCCCAGGAGGATGAGGCTGGTCCAAGTAATTGCCCAGCGGATCGTCTCTACGTTCCTGCCCAAGTCCGCTCTCAAGTTCTCCTTTGGGGCCACGCTTCGCAACTTTCATGCCACCCGGGGGCCACCAGAACCAGGACCTTTATTCAGAGACGCTTTTGGTGGCCCTCCATGAAACAAGAGATCTTGGACTTTGTGGCTGCCTGCTTGGTCTGTGCCCAGAACAAACCCTCTCACCACCCACCCTCAGGTCTGTTACAACCCCTCCCCATCCCACACCGCCCCTGGTCTCACATAGCGTTAGATTTCATCACAGGCCTACCCCCATCCAACACTTTCACCACTATCCTCACCATAGTTGATAGGTTCTCTAAAGCTGTTCACTTCGTTCCCCTCACCAAGCTTCCCTCTGCTAAAGAAACCGCCAACTTACTCATTCATCACGTTATTAGACTACACGGCATCCCCACTAACATAGTTTCCGATAGAGGCCCCCAGTTCACTGCACGTTTCTGGAAAGCTTTCTGCTCACTGTTGGGTTCCTCCATTAGTCTATCCTCAGGATTTCACCCCCAGACCAATGGCCAGACCGAGCGGGCCAATCAAGTTATTGAAACCGTCCTTAGATGCCTCTGCTCCAAGAATCCCTCCTCATGGTTTTATCAGCTACCCTGGGCAGAGTATGCCATAAACTCTCACACCTCCTCTTCCAAACTTTCTCCATTCGAGTGCTGCCTAGGGTACCAGCCGCCTCTGTTCCCTAGTCAGGAGGAGGAGGTGGGGGTCCCCTCAGCGGAAGCCTTCATCCGGCGCTGCAGAAGGACATGGAAGACCGCTCGCTTCAACTTGCTTCGCGCCAGCGCCAGGATGAAGGTGACGGCCGATCGCCGCCGCTCTAAAGCCCCCTCCTACAGAGTTGGACAGCGTGTTTGGCTCACCACCAGAGACATTCCCCTACATGTTGAGTCCCAGAAATTAGCTCCTCGTTTTATTGGCCCCTTTCCTATTGTTAAAATCCTCAGCCCCACTGCTGTTATATTAAAGTTACCCTCCACCATGCGCAGAATTCACCCCACTTTTCATGTTTCCCGCTTAAAACCCGTTGTTACCCATCCCCTCTGCCCTGCCCCTGAGCCCCCCCCTCCCCCCCGACTCATTGATGGTGGTGATGCCTACACCGTGAACAAACTGCTGGATGTTCGTCGTCGGGGTCGCGGCCTTCAGTACCTGGTGGACTGGGAAGGTTACGGCCCCGAGGAAAGAAGCTGGATCCCCTCTCGCTTCATTTTGGATAAGCAGATTGTTAAGGACTTTCATGTTAAACACCCTGTGCCACCGGTGAAAACGCCAAGAGGCGTTTCCTAGGGGGGGGGGTACTGTTGTAGTCTGTATTTCCGGTCACTTGTCTCCCCAGTACTGTCTCTGTGTCTGTGTTCCCTGAGCTGCTTCACTCCCCTGTACTTGTGTGATTTCACTATTCGGGTGGTTCCGGGTTTTCGTGGTTTCCCCCCTTCTTTCCAGTCTCGCTTTACTTTCTTCCTGCTGATTTCTAGTTTTACTAATTTCTACTAATCCCTACTAACTTATAGATTGTAAAGTACTAACCTCACTAATATACTAACATGTGAATATTACTAATGGACTAACACACACTAGTTTTGGGTTTTTGATAGTTTAGATCACTATACTAATACATTAACCAGTCTCCCCTTTTCCATGCTGCGCTGTAGCTCCGCCCCTTTTCTTTCTAGCCTGCTCTAACGCTGAGTTCTGCAATTGCCTGCACCTGTCTCTTGCTCTAACTGCACCTCTCTCTCTCTGCACGTGTTTTACCTGCTAAACCCAGGCCGTCTGTTATCATTGTTGTCTATGTGATTCCAGTCCGCGTTTTGTCAGTCCCCTGTCATTTAATTAGTTATCCTAATGTTCTTCACCTGGATGTTGTTTGTTACTCCGCCCCCACTCACTTAACCCCTCCTTGATTGTTATCTTCCCCAGTGTATAAATGTCAGTCTTTTCCACTTGTTTCTTGTCAGAACGTTGATCAGATTCATTGTGCCGATTATTTGTAAGCCTTTGTTTTTTGAGATTCTTGCGACACCCCTTTGCCCGACTTCGAGTTTGCCTGCCCCTTTTGGTTTTGTTTGATCTGGTTCGACCTTCGCTTTTCTTTGACTTCTCTTTTGCCTGCCCCTTTGTACCTTCGCTATTTCTGATCTCCTGGTTTTTGACTTTTTGCCTGTCTTTTTACTTTTCTTCTGGAAACTCGATTCTGTACCGCACTATCTCTGATCACCTGGCTTCGAACTTCGCACGGAATAAAGACAACGTTTTCTTGGATTTCCCTGGTCTGCGTGTGGGTCCTTACTCTGAACGTAACAGTGGAAGCCCAGGGAAAAGGATATAGGCTGTATGGGTGAATTATGGGTCTAATGTCAACTTGTTTTTGTCACACAACATATAGGCAACTGTAGCAGCATATCACTGCACTGCACTGATTCCCGCGAACTTTTCTCTGCAATGCAAAAATGATCGTAGATGAAAGGCAAAAGTGTGTCTGTGGAAATTGATCATGATGAATTCTATACCGGGTGCCTTATGAATAGGTCTACCTGTTAAAGTGATTTGTTCATCCACCTTAATTTGCTGTTGGATAATCTTAAATTTAACCAAGAATATCATTATTGGGTTGTTTACCGAAAATCGTAAAACAACATGGTAAGAAAAATGTTCCGTAATGTTGATATTTACCCAGTGCTATTTTGTTTTATATAGGAAGTGTGAGCTAAAGGAAGGGGATGTAGATCATTTGGCTATGTTTGTTCATTATGAGCCACTGTACCTGTATGTGTGTTTATGGCTAGGCCAATCAACGTGCTCTAGTTCGGTCATGCAAGTAGACTCACTCAACGTTGGTTTTGCACACACAGGTTTTATATTCTTAATAAACCGGCGGTTTGTTCCAAGTCAGTGTGATCATTGATTCACACACAAACGAACTAATTTCTACAGGGTATGCAGTCAGAAAAGCCATATCCTCAGTTAGCGCCACTACGTATAAATTAAAAAACTTTTTTTTTTCTTTTCACAAATTGGATTAGTATCATGGATAGGCCCTATACTTAATTACCATCATGATGGGGATAGACAGGTAAAACGACAACATTCTCACGACGTGCTATGCACAGACACGTTGATTGGATAATTACTTTTCGTAAAGTTAATATTAAACTGTCATTTTCGCATGCCGATGTGCTACTAGATGCGCACTGTAGTACTACTGTCGATTTGAAAAGCAAAATGTTGGCATAATAAGGCAAAACTGTGACAGGATTAGTTGAGCGCAGCGCTAAGGGACAGCTTACGAGTGCCTCAGACCACTCTTTTAAAGGTATACCTTTCATAAGGTATACCTTAGCTAAAGAGACGCTGGGAAACAGCTCGAGACCTAAAGGAAGACCTTAAGGTATACGTTACAACGCACGTAGCGCTAAGGAGACTCTGGGAAACGCAGCCCTGGTCTTTTTGTGGAATTGAAGAATCGCAGAGTAACATTATGGCAGTCTGAAAAAGCAAAAGGGACGATTACTAGAATTAACCTGTTATTTCACCCTGACAAAAAGTGCGGATGGTGATTTCCAGTTTGCTTTTACTGTATCACCAATGTAAATTACGCAGAACTACCGCATACCTCACATAACTGTATCAAACATTTTAATTATCAATTCAATCAATTATAACGGGCTAACAAAGAAAATCCAGAAGAAAATATTCAGCAACCAAATTAAACCGTTTGAATGTTTTGGTACGTAATATGCTGTCCCAGCACAAATGCTTAACATTTTATAAAACGAATACTAAAAGAACAGAAGAGCACACATTATAATCCTCAATCTTAATTTCTCATCTGTTCCAAAACGTTGGCTGGCTTTAACCAAAAGTAGGCTACTGCACCGCATAACATACAAGTTTGAATTCAAGTTATTATTATGAAAATAAATCGGTTTGCGGCTGCAGACTTTTAAAAATGGCGGTTGAAATAAAATACTGCGAGTAGTCGACCAATCAGAAATATTCAGCGCTTGCGCCCCACCCCAAAAGTTCCAGTACTTTTGGAAAGTACTACCCCCCGAGCAGGGACTTTTTTGGGGTAAAATAAAGTCCCCGGAACTTAATATAGACCCTGGTCCCTGCGGTGGAAACACACTGAGTTCCTCAGAAGGTTCCTAGTTCCTGGGGAAAGTTCCTGCGGTGGAAACGCGGCTCAAGACAATATATGACTACTCAGTCTCAAAAAGCATCGGTTGATGAAGTTTTGTGTTGATCTGACTTACGGTGTGGGAGTTATGACCTTTAAGCATGACCCTTTGTTATAGCTCACCATCTGGCCGACAGAGGTGATTTGTAGTGCCTGAGAAGTAGGGGGCAATAGGACCCCACTTACCAAATTTGGTTGGTCTACAACTTATGGTTGCTGAGCCTCAGACATTTTAGCGCAGAAAGCTTCCACGCCCCAACAAAAAGTCAAAATGGTGGGCAAACAATATGGCAGACATAGGTGGTCCCAATAGCAAAGTTGTAGAGCACGTTCAGATGCATAGGTCATTGACGTTTTGTGTTGATCTAACTTATGGTGTGGGAGTTATGGCCTTTTACGCATGACCCTGTTATAGCGTCACCATCTGGTCGACATAGGTGATTTGTAGTGCCTGAGTAGTGGGGGGCCATAGGAACCCACCTACCAAATTTGGTTGTTCTAGGACTTATGATTGCTGAGCCTCAGACACCTTTAGCAGAGAAAAATAAGAATAATAATAATAATAATCCTAACAGATACAATAGGGTTCCACCAGCTTCGCTGCTTGGACCCCTAATAGTAATCCTAACAGATACAATAGGGTTCCACCAGCTTCGCTGCTTAGACCCCTAATAACTTATATAATAATAAGTTATGAACATACATGGTGCTTTGTAAATTACTGTGGACCTCCTGTGATGCAGTACGGTAAAATGTTTATCAATTTCTGAAAGGAAGCTTTCAATAAAGAACATGAGTACTTATTTAGGAGCGAATTCTGTGAGTAACAGGTTTTAAAGATCAAATGAACTACATCTTAGAAATGAAGCACAAGCGACAAACCTGTGCTTTTAAAATTAGTGTTGTTAAAATTGGCAGGGTTGAGTTTGGAGTGTGTATAACTGTGTAAAGGACTGTGTTTACTAAACAATAGTGTATTATTCTGTGTTCAATGAGTTCAGTGTTTTGGGTTTAAGGTCAGTCAGTGTTTTTTAATTTACTGTGTATTATTTTACCTTCTTTGATATCTAGCAGACAGGTCAGTTAAAGAGATTGCTGGCAAGAGTCAATCCCCCTCTCCCCCAACCTGGCTGCAGTGAAACACACAAGACTACTGTGTTTGTTTCTGTGGCTTCCATTGTCTCATTCCTGCCACTATCGCAGAAATGCACATGAAAAATTATCTGTCTGGGACAGGTTTGAATCCCAGATATTCCTCCTGGAATTCTTTCAACATTTGTTTGTTGTTATTATTTTTGTTTGTGGTGTTGCTGTTGTTTTATTTGACATATTAAATACACAAAATACTACTTCACCCGAAGACTGTCATCACATACACATACAAAACTGTTGAGGATTTAAAATACACAATAAAGCCCACAGGCTAATTTCCCTATTTTCCTTAATTCCATCTTAATGAAGGTGTATTATTTGGGCTTCAGGCAGGCACTCTGTTTCAGTGAATCTTATAGAGGGAAGAGTCAATCAGGACCACAGAGCTAGCAGTAAGTTAAGCTTAGTGTTGCGTATATCCATTTTGTCTCATATTTTATGCTGTCATAGCATAGCCCCCCAAGGGCTTTCACATATTACTCTCAGGCCTCTCCATGTGCAATATATATCATCGCAGTTATGTGGTTCCTAATCCACTTCTGTTGTCTTTGTAGTGGCTTCTCTCCCTTTTCCCCACCCTGACTTCACAGACTGCTCCTTCTCCATCCCTCGTCTGGTTCAAGTCCATACCATGACATAACCCGAAGGGCAAAACATATTAACCTTGTTCTTCTGAACTGCATATTAATATGCATTTCTTTGCTTGAATTTTACCAGCTAGTTTAGTAACTCTAATCATAATCAGCCCAACTACAAAGATTAATTTGTACAATTGATTTCGCATTACTTCCCTATTGCCATTTGACAACTGCTAATTACTTACTGACACTGGGCTGGCCAAATGACAATGGGCTCCACCTCTGTAGCCAGGTTCCTCTCATGATTTCTTCCTACTGGGGTGTTTTTTTTCTTTGTTTTTTTCTTTAAAAAATTTTTTTACCTCATTTGCTGGGTTTTGGGGCATTTATGCTCAGTCTTTCCCATTTATTCTATCCAGTGGCAGTGCCACTGTAAAAACTGCTAGACAAATAAAATTGAACTGAATCAATTCAATCCTATGCAAAAATAAGACACCCACTTTATTCTGTGCTGTAATTTCCTTTCAATCTCCACAATAAGAGCTTTCACTGTGATTATGCTTGTGAGAATGGTCCCAGCAATAACAACATAAGTGCCTATTAATAAATACAGGCCCTGACGTTAGACATGCAAAGAGCAACAGCCCCCACACTCAGAAACTGAGAAGCTTCTTTGAATAAATTAATAGTCTTGTGGTCTGTACATATGTGCCCAAGTATGTCTGTGTGCAAGGTGATGTGTGTGGCCGTGTGTTTGCATGTACTGTATGTGGGTGTGTGTCAGTTTGTATGCATGCATGCGTGTGTGCGTGTGTCTGTGTGTGTACTTGTATCCAAGCATATAAGCACATACAGTCAGATCCATAAGTATTTGGACAGTGACACAATTTTCATCATTTGGCTCTGTACGCCGCCACAATGGATTTGAAATGAAACAATCAAGATGTGATTTAAGTGTAGACTTTCAGATGTAATTCAAGGGTCTTGTCAAAAATACTGTATGAACAATGTAGGAATTACAACCCATACTCATCACCAGACGTTGGGTTTCTTCCCTGGTGATGCTCTGCCAGGCCTCTACTGCAGCTGTCTTCAGTTCCTGCTTGTTCTTGGGGCGTTTTGCCTTCAGCAAGTGAAATGCATGCTCAATTGGATTCAGGTCAGGTGATTGACTTGGCCATTGCAGAACATTCCACTTCTTTGCCTTAAAAAAGTCTTGGGTTGCTTTCACAGTAAGCTTTGGGTCATTGTCCATTTGCACCGTGAAGCGCCACCCAATGAGTTTTGAAGCATTTGGCTGAATCTGAGAAGATAATATAGCCCTATACACTTCAGAATTCATCCTGCTGCTTTTGTCAGCAGTCACATCATCAATAAATACAAGGGAACCAGTTCCAGTGGCAGCCATACATGCCCACGCCATAACACTACCTCCACCCTGCTTCACAGATGAGGTGGTATGCTTTGGTAATGAGCAGTTCCTTCCCTTCTCTGATGGGTTTTTTTTTCTTCAGCCTAATAATGGCTTGCTTCACCAGCAGTAACAGCTCTTTGGACTTCATATTGAGAGTTAACAGCAACAGATTCCAAATGCAAATGCCACCCTAGAAATCAATTCTAGACCTTTTATCTGCTTACTTGTAAATTAAATAATGAGGGAATAACACACACCTGGCCATGGAACAGCTGCGCAGCCAATTTGCTAATTACCTTTGGTCCCTTAAAAAGGGGGTAATTCTTAGACCGTTCACCCGATATGGATGTAAATACCTTCAAATTAAAACTGAAGGTCTGCACTTTGAGCTCATATTCATTATTTAATTTCAACTCCAATATGCTGTGGTAGACAGCTAAAATAACAATAACTTTGTTAATGTCCAAATATTTATGGACCTGACTGTAATTCAGTCCTGCTGGGCAGCACAATTCCAGGAATAAAACTGTTTTTGCTTGTGACATCTAGTGATATGAGGTTTAACAGAAAGTTAAGGAGCACATTGTGGAGGCAGGTAGGGACAGCTGTGGTCTGGAGCTGCACCTGAGAATCAGGATGATGTCACATCTGCTTCATCACAGTGCTTGAAGGAAGGACTGTAGGAGAGAGAGAGAGGAGGAAAGATGCAGCAAAGTCACATGGGAAAGTTGGTGGGTTTTTATGGTGGGATTAGAAATCGGGTTTCATTGACAGTGAGGAACGATCTGAAAATACTTTCCCTGGACTTTCTTTTAAAGCTCTATTTAACAGAAGCAGCAAAGATTTGTTTCTCAGGAGGAAATGTTTTGGGCATTGGTGGCTCTTGCTAGGCTGATTAAGACGTGCAAACAAACAGATCTCATGGATTCTGTTCTCTAAGGGTTTAGTTAAAATATTGGTTTAATTTTCCTCCAAGTTTCCTCCCCCAAAGGATGCCTGTTAAGGAAATGCTGTTTTTCTCCATTTCCAAGGCAACAGGTACCTCTCATTCCAAGCTGATTTAAAATAGTTTGATATGTTAATTTATCTTTAGGTGCCAAAGTAAAAAAAACAAAAACTGTATGAACCCATCAAACAAGAACTACAATGCACTGTGCATTTATATTTGTTCTGCATATCTGCATAGTAAAAAAAGATTAGTTAAAACTTTGAATTTCTTTGAATAATTCTTTGAATTACTAAAATATTTGAGAGTCCCCTAGGTGTCCTTTACTGGTGTGTGCGTGTGCGCGTTTTTTAAAATGTATTGTGTTGTAATCTGACTCAAAAAGCACAGTGCTGGGGAGTTACAATTCCTTCAGCTCAAGGAATGTGGATTTGGAATTTACCCCTTTCATATATGCAAGTGAATTTTCTCAGTAAGCATACTAAATTGGGTGGAAAACAAGTCAGTTAAATTTCAGATAATTGGCCTGGCAGAAGTTGTTTTTGAATTTGTTTTAAAGTCACACAGAAACCACTACAGATGAGTTTCCTGCACCTCATAGGTGCTGTATTGTTCATGACTTTTACTATTGTTTTATCACAAGAGCTCCAGGTATTAAAATGGATGTGATCTCATATTTAAACCTGTCAATTTAGATGCAGACCAGCCCAAGAAGACATTTTATGTCCCTGAAGCACTGGCTTCAAAAGAAAGAAAGAAATAAAGGTAGGAATTGCTTCTGCGCATCTTTTTTTCTTAAAAAACAAAACAACTTAGAAAAAAGTTGGTGAGTGCTACCTATACATCTTTGGATGTTGTTTTTTTAAGTATATGTTTTTTGGTTTAGCACCACAGTAAGAGTTTGCCTCCACTGCAAAATCTTTTTTTCTGTTGGAAGTGTCAGAAGAAGTCACTTTATATTCATCTTTGGCAAGCAGACCAACATGGGTCACTAGAGAGGCAGATTCCAGCTGACGGAACCCTCCGCAACCCTTGGCGATGCTACCACCAATTATGCAATTAAGCTGGAAAACCAGCCAGTCAGGATCCAATCCCAGACTGTGCACCAGATGAGCCACCCAGCAGTCTACAGCTTACAGTTTTACATACAGTCCAGTCGTACAGCTGGGTATTTACCAGTCACAGGTTGTGACCCACCCCTGGGCAGGACAGAACAGTTGGACAGAGGGAGGTGCAGTAACTCTGGATTTCTCTGGCATGTTTATTTTCTTTAAATGAGAGAGAAAACAAACAAAACGTCATCGTTCGCCCTCACAGGATTCGGTTAAACATAATAATGTAAAAAATAATCCAAAACCAAAGCTTTGCAAGAGTTTCTGCTCTTGACATGGGCCTCAGAGAACTACTGTGAAAAGAAGAATAATTTTAAAATCTTGAGCTGATTAGCTGATTAATGCATCCCAGGTGTGTGTTCCTAATTAACCAGTAGACTATTTCAGGGTTAATTCAGTTTAATTAAATATGATTGTGAATGTAAATAATGGCAAATATTCTAATTTCTTTCATGCAAAAAATTAGTGTGTCCATGTTTATTAAGCTAGTTTGATGGCTTAGTTTGTTTTATTGTTAAAGCAGCATACAGAGACATCAGTAAGCAGCAAGAAGAGAACAGGAATTTTTTTGTATAAAAGAAATAAGAATATATGCCATCTCTGGCCAACAAAAACACATCATGCTAAAAAAAGCTTAGATATATAATCACAGATATGTCTTTCATAACAAAATTACCAGATTGCAAAAATGCCTAAACTTTGTCCTGGCATTAATTGTAGAAACAGGAGAACAGTAAATTACCTAATTTTAGCTTGCCTACGAAACCTAAAGAAACCAAACCCCAGTAGCTCTGTAATACATTTATGTTATCAAGATTCCTAGCTAGTTAGCCTGTCAGTCTAAAGAGTGGTGTTTCATTGACACTTTATTTTGGGTCGCTATCTCCCTAGTTACACTTTTTCTTCACAAATGCCAAATATACAGTTAACATTGGCCAGCAAGGTCATGTATTAAATTTAACTCTTGCAACAAATTATTTTTCAATGGGTGCAAAGAATCTCATATACTTATCCTCTTGTCCATTTACCATTTACCATTTACCTTCCTGCAATGTCGACATTAAAGACTAAAAAGAGACATACGCAAAAGAGGGGGAAAAGCTTTAAAAAAAGAAGTATTCTAGTAGATTAAAGTAAACTTTGCTCTTGTTTTCAAATGTGAATTCCTTCAACTCTTTACACACCACAATCTATTTATTTTTATTGTATGATACTGTTTACTGCAGCCTACCAATTTGCAGATGGGGAGACTGACATCATCACACGGAAGAAACACCAAGCCGAAGAGTTGTACAGTCCCTGCTACATACAACAACCAATGCATCAGCTCTGTTCAGTTTCACAATAAATGCGTAAAAATTGTGTATAAAAGTAGTTATAAATGAATCACTTGGGAAAATTGAAAGTTTTAAAGTTAAAACTACAACACGTCTTGCAAATAGTTTGCAGTCGCACACTTTTATTCTTTTATTTCAAAACCATCGCAAAGGCAAATTGTTTAAAAGTAATGTTTATTAATGATCATTTTACACTGAATAATTACATAACTAGTCTGGAACATAGACACCATGTGGCTAAGAAATGAAGAGGGTGCATACTGTATACTGTAGATATGTTGTGATTCAAAGTTTTCAAAGAGAACATCAATCCCATAGAACACTGTCATGGTCACAGCTGGCAGAAAGATCAAAAAGATCTTTGCAGTCGGGAGAATATAAATGTATGATAGAAATGTATATTTACAGTTACAGCATATACATTTACAAATCTAATGAACAACTACATTTCATCACAATTAATCATTTAAGATAAACAACACCAATGAAGGAACAGAAGCAGTGGTCTTGATATATTGTTTTACTAAGGCCCAAACTGTACCCACACTGCAAAGAGTAATGATGAACATCAATAACCCTGTTTTAAATGGCCAAGAAAGAAGCTGTGCTGAAGTCATGAGTGCTGTTCCATAACAAGGTTTCATTCAGTATAAACTGCGCTTTTAGAAGCATGTGCATTTTGACAGCATTTGATGGCAGATTTCATCTGTTATCTGTTTAAGTCAAAATGTTACTACCATCAGACTGCAATAAAGTAGCAATTTCTCTGAGAAACTCTTCAGCATGATTCACTACACATTACACAGAACTTTACTGCACTATCCTTGATTATTAGGCCTGTAACTGTATAGTTACACTTGTGCAAATTATATATGTATATATATATATATATACAGCGATCAGCCACAACATTAAAACCACCTACCTAATATTGCGTAGGTCCCCCTCGTGCCGCCAAAACAGCTCTGACCCATCGAGGCATGGACTCCACCTCTGAAGGTGTCCTCTGGTATATTTTGATTTCTGTATATATTTGTATCTACTGTATATTTGTATCGGATATTTTGTATCTACTAAATATTTGTATCTGATTGTGTTACTTTGTTGTCTTTGATGCTGCAACAGTGCAAATTCCCCCCGGGAATCAATAAATACTACTACTACTACTACCACTACTACCACTACTTATTACATTATTGGTTTTTATTACATAAAAAATTTGAAATTAATTACATTATTGGGAGTTATTACACTATTGGTAGTTTATTACATTATTAGTCGCTACAGGCCTATAAAAAGCTAAGATTGTTAGAGGGTGAATTATTTCCACATGATTTGAAAAACTCTCAACAGGTCAGGGCTGCGTTTCCCAGAGTTGCCTTAGCGCTACGTGCGTCGTAAGGTATCCCTTAAGCTCTTCCTTTAGCTCTCGAGCTGTTTCCCAGCGTCTCCTTAGCTAAGGTATACCTTAATTAAGGTATACCTTTTAAAGGGTGGTCTGAGGCACTCGTAAGCTGTCCCTTAGCGATGCCCTCCGCGGTTTCAGCCTTATTATGCCAACATTTTGCTTTTAAAATCGACAGTTGTACTACAGTGCGCATCTAGTAGCACATCGGCATGCGAAAATGAGTTTAATATTTACTTTACGAAAAGTAATTATCCAATCAACGTGTCTGTGCATAGCACGTCGTGAGAATGTTGTCGTTTTACCTGTTTATCCCCATCATGATGGTAATTAAGTATAGGGCCTATCCATGATAATAATCCAATTCGTGAAAAGAAAAAAAAAGTTTTTTTTAATTTAATTTTTTAAGTGGCGCTAACTTAGGATATGGCTTTTCTGACTGCATACCCTGTAGAAATTAGTTCGTTTGTGTGAGTCAATGATCACACTGACTTGGAACAAACCGCCGGTTTATTAAGAATATAAAACCTGTGTGTGCAAAAACAACGTTGAGTGAGTATACTTGCATGACCGAACTAGAGCACGTTGATTGGCCTAGCCATAAACACACATACAGGTACAGTGGATCATAATGGACAAACATAGCCAAATGATCTACATCCCCTTCCTTTAGCTCACACCTCCTATATAAAACAAAATAGCACTGGGTAAATATCAACATTACGGAACATTTTTCTTACCATGTTGTTTTACGATTTTCGGTAAACAACCCAATAATGATATTCTTGGTTAAACTTAAGATTATCCAACAGCAAATTAAGGTGGATGAACAAATCACTTTAACAGGTAGACCTATTCATAAGGCACCCGGTATAGAATTCATCATGATCAATTTCCACAGACGCGCTTTTGCCTTTCATCTACGATCATTTTTGCATTGCAGAGAAAAGTTCGCGGGAATCAGTGCAGTGCAGTGATATGCTGCTACAGTTGCCTATATATTGTGTGACAAAAACAAATTAACATTAGACCTTTGTTTCAATAAGAACAAAATAATTCACCCATATGTAGCCTATATCATACAGGCATTTAGCAGACGCTCTTATCCAGAGCGACTTACACAACTTTTTTTTTCATAGCATTTTACATTGTATCCATTTATACAGCTGGATATATACTGAAGCAATTTCGGTTAAGTACCTTGCTCAAGGGTACAACGGCAGTGTCCTACCCGGGAATCGAACCTGCGACCTTTCGGTTACAAGTCTAGTTCCTTACCCACTGTGCTACACTCCGTCCTTATCCTTTTCCCTGGGCTTCCACGAAGTCCCAGACTATGGCTTATATGTCCCGATTGATGCTTTTTATTTTATCCTTTGTAGCCTATATGTACGTATTTATTGAAACTATCACAAGGTCTCGTCTTAACAGACTCTTAAAGAGATTAGCAGATGATCTCTAGTAGGCATAGCTTCCTCTTCTGCAATATTAGATTGATGTAAAATGATTATGACAACACTTGTTATATTAAAACGTCATTCACAAGCCTTTACAAGTGAGACAATCGATTCGCATGGCATCGATTGATGAACTTTTCAGCACCACAGTGAAGGCCAGCTCCAACTTACGATGTACCTTTAAGTTGTCCCTTAAGAGTTGCCTTAAGGTATAGTCTGGGAAACACTCGTAAAAAAGCGGTTTCCCTTAAGAAGGTATACCTTAAGAACCTTCGTAAAACGTTAGGACGGAGTGTGGCACAGTGGGTAAGGAACTGCGCTTGTAACCGAAAGGTCGTAGGTTCGAATCCCGGGTAAGGACACTGCTGTTGTACCCTTGAGCAAGGTACTTAACCTGCATTGCTTCAGTATATATCCAGCTGTATAAATGGATACAATGTAAAGTGCTATGTAAAAAGTTGTGTAAGTCGCTCTGGATAAGAGCGTCTGCTAAATGCCTGAAATGTAATGTAAATGTAATGTTAAGGTACATCGAAACTCGGAAACGCAGCCCAGAGCTGTTTTGGTGGCATGAGGGGGACCTACACAATATTAGGCAGGTGGTTTTAAAGTTGTGGCTGATCGGTATATATAATACATATAATCCACAACATGCTGTGCATTTACAAGAATATACGGCACAACAGGCTGAGCTTAACCACCCTGTAGTGTCATTTATTCTTGTGTATGCACTGGCATGGAGTAGTTTATATCTCTCCTACCATGTCTACAAATAAAAGGCATGAAAAAAATAAATAATAAATAAAATGGTATTTTAAAAACATTTATTTAAGTACAAAACGAAAACCATTATCCACACACATCCACCACTTGTTAAATATGCTAATGGTGATGACACTAGATTTTGGATTTTGCATAGTTGTCTATCACTATCAGCTATCAAAAACATAGGAAAAGATAAAAGACATTTAACAATGAAAAACAAAGTACACATTAGCTATTTGTATGATGAATTTAGCTACTGGTATCATGAACAGTCAGCTGTGTCATTTACTCATTACATGAAGGTATACAAGAATGCAGTACATAGGCACTGGTCACATTTCTAAATTTTCCGGTGAATTTTGTAATGATTCCCAAGAAATATGGACATCATATCACAGTTTACTGATACTTTAATGGCTCTTTTTATTCAGATTATTAATCAAGTAAACTGCAGTCACATGATCTGAGATAGGCCTTGGTAAATAATCTAAAATACATGCTATATTAAAAATATATCTTTTGAAACTCATACGCATTGTGAGCAACAAACCGATTAACCATATGAGTAATGTACACCTTAAAACTTAACCTTAAATGCTGTTTTGGTAATAGTATTTTAACAAACAGGACACAAAGCATTTAACAATACATTTAACATTAGAAACAACTGAAATTAACCTTTAAGATAAATGATTTTAAGAACAGGCTAAAATTATTGTTTGTAAACTAACCTACACAGAGGACAAAGTGATAATTACATTGCAAATTGTCATGGTCCTGTTTTCCTGTCTGTGTTTCCCTTGTTGGGCCGCCAGATGGCGGCACTTCTGTTGTGTCCTGCTCCCCCCCTGTTAATTGTATGATTGTTTTCAATTGTCTCGTTATCCCATCATTGTTCCCACCTGTGTCTTGTTATCCCCTCCTTCTGCTTTGATTGTTTTTGAGTTCACCTGTGTCTTGTTACCCCTTGTCTATTTAAGTTCTTTGTCCCCTTGACTCGGGTGCTGGTTCCTTGTGTTTGTTCCCGAATTCTATTTGTTGCAAACCGTATGTACCTGCCTGTATTTTGTTCCTGACCTGTGTTTTGTTTGACCTTCCCTTGTGCTCTGCCTTCCCGTGTTCTGCCCTGCCTGTATTTTTGAGTTCCTGTTGTTTTCTGTTTCATTAGATTATTTTTTGAGTTTGTGTTTCACCTGCCTGTATTTTGTTCCTGACTTGTGTTTTGTTTGACCTTCCCTTGTGCTCTGCCTTCCCGTGCTCTGCCCTGCCTGTGTTTTTGAGTTCCTGTTGTTTTCTGTTTCATGAGATTATTTTTTGAGTTTGTGTTTTTGCCCATTGTGGCCTTGTCTGTTCCCTGTTGGTTCACCTGTCGTTAGTAAAGTCTTTGTTAATTTTCCCTTTTTGAGTTTCGTGTTTTTTTCCCACTCTGCGCCTGGGTCCCAGCACCCGTACCGTGACAGAAGGAACCAGCCAGTGTGGGACCCAGCAGAGGTTTTTTTTTTTTTTGTTTAACATGCCTCCCAGTGCCCGGGGCGGGCGGTCGCGGAGGCGCCGTGGTCGGGCTGCCTCCCGGTCGGCCGGACCTCCAGCTGATCAGCCGGCGGATCCTGACCCTTTTGAGGGGTCTCGGCTTGCCATTTTTCCGGGGTCCGGCCCGCGGGGGTCCCGCCGGTCCCGTCCGGCTGCCCAGCCGGGTTCCCTATGGCTGGGGTCTGTGTTCCTGTCCCCTGCCCAGCCCAGATGGCAGGGGCCTTCACGGCCTGCTCTGCCCCAAGTCCCGGAGGGGCCTTCACGGCCTGCTCTGCCCCAAGTCCCGGAGGGGCCTTCACGGCCTGCTCTGACCCAAGTCCCGGAGGGGCCTTCACGGCCTGCTCTACCCCAGGTCCCGGAGGGGCCTTCACGGCCTGCTCTGCCCCAGGTCCCGGAGGGGCCTTCACGGCCTGCTCTGCCCCAGGTCCCGGAGGGGCCTTCACGGCCTGCTCTGCCCCAGGTCCCAGAGGGGCCTTCACGGCCTGCTCTGCCCCAGGTCCCGGAGGGGCCTTCACGGCCTGCTTCGCCCCAGGTCCCGGAGGGGCCTTCACGGCCTGCTCTGCCCCAAGTCTCGGAGGGGCCTTCACGGCCTGCTCTGCCCCAAGTCCCGGAGGGGCCCCCAGAGCTGCCTCGAGCCCCGGAGAGGCCCCCAGAACCGCCTCGAGCCCTGGAGAGGCCCCCAGATCGGCCTCGAGCCCCGGAGAGGCTCCCAGATCCGCCTCGAGCCCCGGAGAGGCTCCCAGATCCGCCTCGAGCCCCGGAGAGGCTCCCAGAGCCGCCTCGAGCCCCGGAGAGGCCCCCAGAGCCGCCTCGAGCCCCGGAGAGGCTCCCAGATCCGCCTCGAGCCCCGGAGAGGCTCCCAGAGCCGCCTCGAGCCCCGGAGAGGCCCCCAGAGCCGCCTCGAGCCCCGGAGAGGCCCCCAGAGCCGCCTCGAGCCCCGGAGAGGCCTCCAGCGCCGCCCCGAGCCCTGGAGGGCC
The DNA here is from genome assembly GCF_013347855.1 of Anguilla anguilla. Lineage (NCBI taxonomy): Eukaryota > Metazoa > Chordata > Actinopteri > Anguilliformes > Anguillidae > Anguilla > Anguilla anguilla. The sequence goes on along the minus strand of NC_049204.1, from coordinate 40,811,258 downwards.
CGCCTGCTCTGACCCTTGTTCCGCGGAGGCCGCCTGCTACACCCAAATTTCGGGCTTTACTTGCGCCTCGAGCCCCGGGGGGGCCTCCGGAGCCGCCTCAAGCCCCAGGGGGGGCTCCGCAGCCGCCTCGAGTCCCGGGGGGGCCTCCAGAGCCGTCCAAAGCCCCGGAGAGGACAACTGTTCCATCTGTTGTCCCGCAGGGCCGCCGCAGACTGCTCTGGCCGCCCCGCAGGCTAAGCCACCTGCCTTGCCCCCTAGCGTTCGTGCTCCCCCTGGCGTTCGTGCCCCCCCGGCGTTCGTGCCCCCCCTGGCGTTCGCGCTCCCCCCAGTGTCCGTTCTTTCCCTAGTGTTCTCGCTCCCCCTAGTGTCCACACCTTGCCCCCTGGCGTTCGTGCTTCCCCTGGCGTTCGTGCTTCCCCTAGTGTTCTCACGCCCCCCAGTGTCCGTTCTTCCCCTAGTGTTCTCGCTCCCCCTAGTGTCCACACCTTGCCCCCTGGCGTTCGTGCTTCCCCTGGCGTTCGTGCTCCCCCTGGCGTTCGTGCTCCCCCTAGTGTTCTCGCGCCCCCCAGTGTCCGTTATTTCCCTAGTGTTCTCGCTCCCCCTAGTGTCCACACCTTGCCCCCTGGCGTTCGTGCTTCCCCTGGCGTTTGTGCTTCCCCTAGTGTTCTCACGCCCCCCAGTGTCCGTTCTTCCCCTAGTGTTCTCGCTCCCCCTAATGTTCGCCCTCCCCCCAGTGTCCGTCCTCCCCCCAGAGTCCGCACTCCACCTAATGTTCCCACACCACCCAGTGTTCCCAACCATGTGTCTGTGTGTTCCCTGGCCCCCGTGTCTATTTGTCTGCCCGCCTGTTTGTCTGCCTGTCTGCCCACCTGTTTGTCAGCCAGTATGTTGGCCTGTCTGTCTGCTCCCCAGGCCTTTCAGCTCGACGGCTAATGTGTTCTCCCGCCTGTCTGCCTGTCTGTCGGTGTGTCAGTCTGCGTGTTTTTTGTCATGTCTGCCAGTTTGTCAGTCCGTGTGTCAGAGTTCACCCCTCTCCTTCCCTCTCTGTCTGTCCCTTAGTGTGTCTATAGGTCTTGCCGTGTGTCTCCCCGCCTGCTTGTCCCTTTGTCTGTCCTTGTAGGTCTCCCGGTGTTCCTGTCTGAGTCCTGTCCCCGTCCGAGTCCAGTCCCGAGTCCTGTCCCCCCGTCCGAGTCCAGTCCCGAGTCCTGTCCCCCCGTCCGAGTCCAGTCCCGAGTCCTGTCCCCCCGTCCGAGTCCAGTCCCGAGTCCTGTCCCCCCGTCCGAGTCCAGTCCCGAGTCCTGGCCCCCCGTCCGAGTCCAGTCCCGAGTCCTGGCCCCCCGTCCGAGTCCAGTCCCGAGTCCCGAGTTCCCCCTCTGTCCTGTCCCAGTCCCGAGTCCTGTCCCCCCGTCCGAGTCCAGTCCCGAGTCCTGTCCCCCCGTCCGAGTCCAGTCCCGAGTCCTGGCCCCCCGTCCGAGTCCAGTCCCGAGTCCTGGCCCCCCGTCCGAGTCCAGTCCCGAGTCCCGAGTTCCCCCTCTGTCCTGTCCCAGTCCCGAGTCCGGTCTCGTCTCGTCCCAGTCCCGAGTCCTGTCTCCAGCTCCCACCCTCTGTTCACTCCCTCCCCGGGTCGGCCTCCCGTCCCTTGGGGGGGGGGGGGGGGGTACTGTCATGGTTCTGTGTTTTCCTGTCTGTGTTTCCCTTGTTGGGCGGCACTTCTGTTTTGTGTCCTGCTCCCCCCTGTTAATTGTATTATTGTTGTCTCGTTATTCTATCATTGTTCCCACCTGTGTCTTGTTATCCCCTCCTTTTCTGGGTTGATTGGTTTTGAGTTCACCTGTGTCTTGTTACCCCCTGTCTATTTAAGTTCTTTGTTCCCTTGACTCGGGTGCTGGTTCCTTGTGTTTGTTTCAGACCGTATCTGCCTGCCTGTGTTTTTGACCTGCTTGTGTTTGTTTCCTACTTGTGTTTGTTTGACCTACCGTGTATCTGCCTGCCTGTGTTTTTGACCTGCTTGTGTGTGTGACTGTGTTTCCGCCCGTTCCTGCCTGGTTTCTGTCCTACCTGTGTTCTGCTCTGTGTGTGTTTTGAATTTTGAGTTTTCTGTTTTGTGTTTTTTTTGGTAGTGCCCTGCGTGGCCTTTTGGTTTCCTGTGTTTTTTGTCCCCTGTCATGTAAGTAAAGTCTTTGTTAATTTTCCCTTTTTGAGTGTGTTTTTTTCACTCTGCGCCTGGGTCCCACCCCCCGTACCGTGACAGAGTACTCGCAGCATTTTTTTGTATTTATTTTCCGCCATTAACCGCCATGTTTGAAAATATGCAGCCGCAAACCAATTTATTTTCATAATAACTTCAAATCAAACCTGTATGTTATGCGGCGCAGTAGCCTAGTTTTGGTTATAGCCTGCCAACATCTTGGAATTATAACGTGTGCTCTTCTGTTCTTTTCTTGCTTTAGTATTCGTTTTATAAAATGCTAAGCATTCGTGCTGGGACAGCATATTACGTAGGCTACCAAAACATTCAAACGGATTAATTCGGTTGCTGAATATTTTCTTCCGGATTTTCTTTGTTAGCCCGTTGTAATTGACTCAAAACGTTTGATACAGTTATGTGAGGTATGCGGTAGTTCTGCATAATTAACATTGGTGATACAGTAAAAGCAAACTGGAAATCACCTTCTGCACTTTGTCAGGGTAAAATAACAGGTTAATTCTAGTAATCGTCCCTTTAGCTTTTTCAGACTGCTGTAATTTTACTCCATTTTACTGCCATTCTTCAATTCCACGAAAAGACCAGGAAGACTATGGACTAATTTATGGTGCATGGTTCGCATCTGGAGGGCACACTTCGCTGCTCGGCTAGCAGTAACTTCGAAGGAAAGCAAACGGTGGCTGTACCACTGCTAATTAAAATTTTCACGCAAGTCCGAGTTTTCGTTCTATTCTTGTCATTTTGCGATTAGCCTATATGGAATTGACGATGAGAAAGTAATCAAACAGCAAATTGTTTACGTGTGCATGTTTTCTGCTGTTGTTGCCAGTTATATTGGAAATGTGAATGCATTCTGTCGCTTCAGATGTCAAGACATGAAAGCGAATGTTCGCATAAAAACATAATGAATGTGTTTGAGAGGATATATAAAACAGTTACAATCTGACTATTGGCCTGTTATATACTATTTGTTGCATAACAACGGTCCAGGTCCAAGTTCAACTACCAATGACATTTTTGCTTGACAACGGTAAAATATGCCCAAACGGCTGCAGAAGAATATTTCAATTCCAGGTGATTAAATCGATCAAAATCAATAAATACAAAAGTAACCATATACAGTCATTGTTGGTAGCCCGTTGTATATAAGTGGAATAAACCCCTCCGGGCTGTCCCGGTTATTAGAAAATAATGTAGGCTACTTCGGTGGTAGTATGGGGTTACAGAAGAAATCATAGGACAGATGGACCGACGACAACGTTGCTTTTTCATACGTCAGTGGGCTAATTTGCCTAATCTTCGCGGGACTTTAGACCGCGGTGGAAACGCAGACAACCATGGGCTGAAGGAACCTTTTAGTTCCTGGTAAAGTAGTTCCTGGGACTAAAAGATAGCTAGATAGTTAGAATCCACTGTTTTGAATTTTTTTTAAAAAGGTCAGGAGCATTTTCTCCAGTTTAAAAGATTTTATAGTTTATGATATTAATGTACTATGCAAGGGGTTGTGCAAAAAAATCTAGATAATGTGCGAAATACACAAAACAGTGTTTTTTTTACTGTGTGATGAAACATTTTTTTACAGGCATGAAACTGGGTAGGACCAGGCACAAAAAGCTCCAATGTATATTTAATAGTATCCTTTTGCCAAGACATATTGATGTCTCAACAATACAAGAACACAACAGAATGAATCTGGATTGATTAAAAAAAGACAATTAAGGCTAAATTACATTCACATTCAGTTAAAGTACATTTGTCATTCATGATCCTGTCATGTCTTTTATAATTAATCTGTCACATTCGATTTGCATTGCCGTTTACAAAGAGAGAAGAGGAACAAAATGTTTACATGACCACAACCTTTTTTGTTTGTTCTATAATTGACAGTGCTTATAATTAGAAGATGTTTGTAAAACAACTAGGATATAATTCCCTTTAAATCTGTTCTCAGAGCTATGGTAAATAATGAGTGAGTGGCAGTGCAGTATAATGGTTACGGAATGGGGCTTGCAAAGGAAAAGATGAAGGTAATAAGGTATGCTCCCCAGGTGAGGCCATTGAACCCTTCATCAATGTATTTCAACTGCCTTTGTAAAGTGTCCAAAAATTTTATGAGGGCAAATGTACAGCAGGGGACGCTAAGTGAGAGGCATGTGGGTCAGACTAGAAAGGGTTCTAGTAAAATAGATGTTTTTTCTTAGCTTCACAATGATCCGCCAAGGTTCAATGGCACAGAGCAATCAAGCCAATTTCATACCATTACATTTTAATACCTGTCTATTGTTTTCTAAAGGCAAGGAAATGGGGGCATAGTATTCCTTCACATCAACTACTATAGAAATGAGGGTAGATGCAGTTAATCTCTCATAACTACAAGAAATGAAAATGATATGACAAATATATACATGGGATCACAGAGAAGTGGGGAAATTACTGTGATATTCATAAAAGTAATATATAATATTGAAACCCTCTCATTTCCAAACATCTTTCTTCACCTTTGTTAGTAGTTCCAATAGTTACTTATACGAGGATTCATAAAAATTAATTAGTGATAAAAACATAATAGTGGCTATACTATGCCAGTGTTAATTATTTCCATGTATAAAGTGCAAACATCCATAAAAGATGTTACCTTAACATTTCCAGGGGGTATTGCAACATATAGTCATAGTGCTGTGAAGAAGTATTTGCCTCCTTCCTGAGTTCCTCTATTATTGCATATTTGTCTCACTGAATGCTTTCAGATCTTTGGACAAAATGGAATATTAGACAAAGCGAACCTGATTAAAACACAGAACATATTTTTTAAATTATTTCATTTATTTTATTAAAAAAGTTATCAAACATCCATGTGAAATATAATTTTAGCTCATGTTTATTTGCAGAACTGCTTTAATTGAGACAAACTGGTAGGTTTTTGAGGATGAACTGCTAATTTTAGATCTTGCCACAGTATCTTTATTGGGTTCAAGTCAGGACTATGACAAGGCCACTCCAAAAACTTTCATTTTGTTACTTCAGATAATTCTTTTTGGATCACTGTCTTGCTGCATAACTCAATTACACCTTAGCTTCAGATTAGGGATAGATGACTAGACATTCTCTGGACAAGAATTTTCTGGTATAGAGCAGAATTCCTGGTTCCTTCAATAAATGCAAGTCATCCAGGGCCCAAGGCAGCAAAGCATCCCCACACCATCACACTACCACCACCACGTTTGACTGCTGGTATGATGTTCTTACTGTCAAATGCAGACATAATGGGACCCATGTCATCCAGACAATTCCACTTTTGACTCATCTGTCCATAGAATGTTGTCCCAAAAGGCTTGAGAATTATTCAGGCACTTTCTTGCAAATGTGAGATGAGCATTGATGGTTTCCATGTCTTTCTTTTTGTGGAGTCATGAACACTGACTTTAGCTGATGCTAGAGAGGCCTGCAGTGCTTTGGATGCTCTTCTGGGATCTTTTATGATGTTCTGGATGAGTTGTCATTGCGCCCGCGGATCTATGGGTGGGCCTGGGTGTGCCCAGGCCCGCCCAGATTGACAGCTGGCCCACCCATTCATATTCATGAAAATAAATATTTTTTTATAATACAATTTTTTTAAAGTTTAATTTTCACTAATTGCCTTGAATGTGAATTGTTTTGTCTTGGGAATCACTGATAGAATTATGTATTAATAATAATAATATTCAGAACTTCCTCTCTTACGTTTGTGACATTAGGTTACATTACGTTATGTTAACCTTAACTCGTGCCAATTAAATAGTTCTGTCTGAGTTTTGTGTAGTTAAGCATTTGTAGAAACTTTGTGGAGACTACTTCACTCTGATGGTAAGGTTCAGTTTTAGCAATGTTTAGATTTAACAGGGCCGCAGCAATCAAGCCTGACTGTGTTTAATCTGCTAAATCTAATTATCAATTAAATTTGGTTTATTGGTTGATTGAGTAACTAAAGGGCAATTATTAAGGGTGATATGGGTGTTTGATAACTTTTTTTATTAACCACTTTGCGTAATCCCCCTAGTGGTCAGCACACTGTATTCTAGAAACTCTGTGTTGTAGTTTCATTAGTAGTTTATACACGACAACTATGCCAAATACGGAGTTTCGCAGAGCCACCATTGTCGCGCTGGTCATTCATTTAACAAGAACCCCCTCCCTGCAGTCTCATCTGCACCCACACCCCCCACCCACCACATAATGGACAATAGTGTCAATCTGGGCATTCACAGAAATATTCTTTCACCACTTAAAAATTGTATTCCGTCATAGCAACAAGATAAACCTAATAATAGCCCTAAGATAATGCCAATACAGCAATGAAAACGCTGCTCATTGAATAACAAAAAAAACAGGACAAATTTTTTTTAAATGATACCATGTCATTCTACAGTCAATATCTGGGACTAAATTGAATAAATATACAACCTTACCATTGGTTATACACGTAGAGATGGTCATATATTGTCTTGTGATAATCCGTTTGTGAAATATACGCGCATTTGTGATGCCTGGGTACCTTCCAAAATAGCTGTGCGTAATACCACACGTTGTTTACGGTGTTGTTGCCCTTTTTATACAGTCTGGCTTGATTGACAATTAATCAATCCAAAAGGTGACAGAAAACAGATGTATAACATGTCTAATTTTGCTTTTGGAATAGCGTTTTATAGCTTTGTGTAGGTTAACCGAAAGTTCTCATAATTGCATTCCCTTACGCATTCACTCTGTGGTAGCAGTAAAAGACACTGCACCCCACGAAACGTTATCAATGATTTTCGTAATTTATTGGAAAATATTTATTATTGAGGACTTCTGAGCATAGCTAAGCCATATGTTTGCTGATAGGCCTAGCTGACATTGTTTTCTGAAGTAAGACAGAAGAGAACGACATGATTGATTTACTTTCTCTGTCTCTATCTACTGAACACAGATAAAATTTCATCATCGCTATGTAAGTATTACTGCTCAAAATATTTTGGTTATATACATTATTTTTTTTAATTGAGTGTCTTTAAATAGGTTAGTGCTATTTTATAATGAGAATATTTCACACTAATGTAAGCGTTTGTTGGTAGCTTTACAGTTTTTGTATTTCATCCACCAGATATGACGTGAAAGTTGGAACATTGCCAAAATGTGGTGGACGGTTGAATATTGTTTTCATGTCGTCTTTATCTCCATACAAGAAATCATTACACACTGTAGAGTACAGAAATACATTTGAAAGTTCATTATTACACATTTAGGTACTGTACCGCATTGTGTGACAATATTTTTGAATTATATTTTAATCCAATATCAATGTTTCACCTTAAACCTTATAAGAGGGTCATTTATATGCTTTGAATGAAAACCAGAAAGGTTTTCATTCATTCATTCATATATGCTTTATAATGGACAAAAAGCATTTTATCCATTTTGGAGAGATTTTGGATATGTTTCTGGACGCCTAGACATTTTAGACCACTGTACTGATGGAAAGCTTGTAATTCCCACTTTAAAATGATGCAACAGTGAGTTTCTTCAGTCAAAACAGTTGATTTGTAGAGAAATACGTGAATATGTTGTGATTCACAGCAATGCATAATTTACACATTTTGGATAAATTTGGAGACACTGAGTACACTGTTTAGTTTTTGTTTCATAGATCTTTAGTAGTTGTACATATCCACCCTAACATTTTATGAACTTGTGAAGGAGTTTTTGATCCAGAATATTTATAGTTTAGCCTGCTGTATACATGCAATCTCTCAGTATTTCATTGCAAACTAAAAAGAAGCATTCATTTATTTTTTGCCCAGACAATTGCATTTGTGGCACTTTATTTCTTCCAAAATTATGAATATAAACTAATCTAAGTTAGTATTGTAAATGGTATAAATGTCTTGCTTCATTTAAGCCATTTTCAACTCTCTGTGGTGTTCACATCTGGAATTATGAAGTTTTAAATAGGGTACCCCCTAAATGGGCAAGGATTTGCCACATTTGGAATGGTTTACTCTGTTTCTCTTTGTCTAATATTACACTTTATCTTAAGCTCTGAAACCATTCACTGTCACAAATAATAGAGGACATCAGGAAGGGTGAAAATACTTTTTTGTGGCACTGTATATTTTAAACAATGTTTTAAATGCTTTAACAGCTGGGAGTTGAGTAAGGCAAATTCTAGCAGATATGTATCACCAGGAGGAATGAGAGTACTTATAAACCGGCCTTAGAAAGTTTGTCCAAAAATGTTCTAAATGCATGTAAAGGAAGAACACACATGGACTTTTTAAAAACTCTTTTTGTGTCTATGTATATGGGAGGGGTACATCAAGCCTAGGATCAATGAAACAACTATTACAGTTTTTCTCAAATGTTTACACACTAAAACTGGAACTATGCACACGTTGGTGAAAACTTGAAGCTCAAGTGTCAACAACAAAGAATATTTCTGCAAAACTCTAAGCACAATTCCTTTGTTTTCACTCAAATAGCAATTCTAAATCACATTTTTGCACAACTCTACACACAAAATCTCATCATTTAGCACAATTTTCATAATCAAGCCTTGTTTGTTCACATGGAAAACACTGGCCTTCAAATGCCAAACTCTAAGTACCAACTGGTTTCACTCAAGCCACACCTGCTCAAACTCAATTGGCTAAACTTTTCAATTATCTGTCAGAGCATAAAAGAGACCTCCGGTGACCTCTGTTTGTTTTGAAAAACAGTGGAGAGATAGAGGTAGAGGAGGAGGTGTACGTGTATGAGGTGGACGAGGTGGACAAAGAAGAGGGAGACGAGCTGATATTTCAAATGAAATACGTGCAACTTTGGTTGATCACGTATTTGTTTTTTGTTTTTTTTACAGCAGGCCTACAAACTACGATTTTTATTTTTGCAGTCTGCTGAACAAAGATTTGTTTTACAGTAACAAATAAAGATTTGCTTTGTTTCCTTTTTGAATTTGTTCATTGATTTCATATATGGTAACAGATCATTACATCCATTGACCAGTCTAAGCATGTTCTAGTTTTGAGAAGACACAAATGTTATCTATTTTGGCAAAACTCATAATTGCACTGATAAGGAAAATGAAAAAACACTTCTAACAATGTTCAGTATGACTCATGATGGAACCTGGGTTGTGAGTGCAGCCCAACTGTACCTCATTGGCAGGATAATACAGTAAATGTGCAATGTATCATACACAATAACAACAACACTCAAACTGATAACAGTTCACACACTTTGCTGTACTGTACTGAATTAGAATTAGGTTTACCTAGCAAATGCACTATTTATATGATGATATATTTACTGTATTGTATCATGTCAACAGTCTTTATATTTACTGTAAATCTGCAGCCTATTTTGGGACCCCTCGAAAAGAAAACTAAAACTTCAAAAAAGGAGAAAATATTAGCAATTTGTACACAATTTTATAACTTGAATATGTAACATGGCGTCATGAGGCCAAAACATTTATACAGTATTTTGATGGTTGTGTTTTTAAATTTATCGCACCAGTGTGAAATCAATGCTCAATAAGACCTATTCAAATGAGGCCTGTGTGAATCATTTTGATGGAAAAAGTCAGTTTTGAGAAGAGAGAACACGGTTTTGAATGCATGAATGCATTTTGCAAGAGATTTGTGTAGTTTTGGCAAAAGGTTAACTGTTGCTGTGCTTTGTGTGTAGAGTTTTGAGAAATTGAGCTATAGTTTCAGAAAACGTGTTTAAACAATTGAGAAAAACTGTAAAGACATAATTCATAAATTTGATACACCTTGCGTAAAACACCTGCATGATCGTCTATCAAAACCATACAAACAAAAATAAATGTGAGATCAACACAGACCAAAGATATCATCACCTCAAGGAAGTCTCCAATTACAAGAACCCGCTCAGTAATGTAAAAAATGAAACACCAAGATGCCGAAAGCTGTAAGAATGAGGTGGTCCTCACAGGACAGTGGTTTCAGTCTGTAGGAAGGACTGGGCCCTGGATTTCCGGTGGAACTGGGACATGGCCTCTGAGCCGTTCTGAGAGAGGGAGGAGCTATGAAGCCGATACTCACGGCTCAAATAGGTCAGGCAGACGCTCCTCCACATCCTCTTCAGCTCGCTCTGAACCTACATCAGGTAGGCCACAAGCAATCATTTCTTTCATAAGATTTCCTTGGCAACTCAGCAATTTACTGCTTTGAGTATTTCATTAGTTATTTATTGAACTAAAAAAATTATAATGATAAAATGATATAATACAACATTAATATAATATTAGCAACTAGCAATGTGCATATTTTGTATCAGTCGTTATATGCTGCATTGTATTCATGAATTTTGAATTATTAAAATAAAAAAGAATGTTCTGCGTTCAATTTAAGGGGTATTTCTCCCTCTCCCTGCCCCCCCACCCCCATTTCAGACAGAGAAGCCCAGTGATACACAGTAGACACCAAGAATCCCTCGAGTCAACAGGGAATCTTGATTTGCTGGCAGTTATTCTGCAGCATGATGCATTCTTTCTTCATTCCTCTTAACTTTATTAGATGCACTTCATCAAAGCCACTACTGCCTCGATTCATTTGCGTTTTTTTTTTTTTTGTTCTCAGACAAGCTCAATCTTCAAACACGAATTTCAGTTTTGAGATTTAATTGAAAATGGTGTAAAATTTTTTGTAAATGTATCAAATGCGGTACACTCAATTATGCGGCATACAGACATTCATTTGGAAGGAGTAGATGGAAGCCAATTCACCATTAGAGCAACTCAAGATGTGTCAAAAACAATGTAGCTGAGGCTCCTCCCCTTTCCTTGATTTATCTGCTGCTTTCAGGCTCAAGACAACGGGACCCACCATCTAGCCCTACTTCTTGCACCACAGTAAACATTTAACATGTTTGTGCACATACAGCTATATGCTGCAGGCTCTTTTGGGTCAGGGAATGAAGAGATATTGTAGGTTATTTTTTGTTTGCTTGTCTTGCTTTTTTTGTTTTGTTTATAAGCCTCAAATGAGAAGAACACAAAGGCCATTGGCCAATCCCATTTTTCTATTTTTTCTGTTCTTGAGCACCACCATTAATGTGCTTCTGGAAACCTCAACACATGAAAGACAGCAACTAATTTTGATAATTAAGTGTGCAGGTTGATGACATGAAGACAATAGCATCAACACCAATACCAAATTATTATGAACACCAAAGTATAAACAACCAAAGAGCCATGATTTTAGTTCAAAAACTTGTTTTAAAAACATAAAAGGCATAATTAGAGATGTGTTTTATGAAATAGACAGGTGAGAGGGAATAGCAATTGGACATTGAGCAGTGGCTGAAAATATTGAACCCTTTTGGATTGTACTCCCGAACCATTTTGGATTTCCTTCTGTTTGCTTTTTTGTGTATCATTCAGTGGTCATGGTCAGGGAAAAGGCTTAGTTACAGTCGCATAAAGGAGATAAGCACATTTTCTTTTTTTAATCAAGCAATTACTTTAGTTACCTGCAGTTTGTAGGAGGATAGTTTGGTTGATAAAAGAAAACGCCCAGTTCATGCCCTGTTGGTTGGTTTCTTCTGGTGTCCATTCTTCCTAAACCTAATATTTTCATAGCTAATACGAAAGCCAACTAGAGAGCCTTCAGGTGTCACTTAAAACTATTTTTATGGTTAGACTGAATTGACCCTTTACCACTGATGTCAATAGAAGGGAGATGAGAGGAAGGCTTACCTCACTATTCAAAAAGCAGTAGAGTATGGCCACAACCAAGCCCTGAAAAACATCAAAACATATAGTTTTTGAAAAATATATACAGTATGTTTGAAAAGATCACATTTCCATAATATATCATAGCTACGTTCAATGAGATGATATCTGATTGAGACACGCAGGATACATACTTTACCTGAAATGACCCAATGGCCAGGTCAAAAAATATTTTGTAATTTTCCATGGCTTCATTTTCATTCAGATACACAAAGATGACATAATTGACTCCAAACAAAGGGATTAGCAGTAGAGTGGACTTGGCCAGTCTCCTGAAAGCACAAAAAGAAAAACAAGAAGCACCATTTGAAAAAAACACCTGATTTTATTTTTAAAGTGACAACAGTGTTATGATGCTCATTTCTAATTTTGGTGGTTGGTGTGCCATAGGCTTTTTATGTCCCCAGGGTTAGATATTATTTTAAAAAAAATGCTTTTAATATTTTTGGTAAAATAATGCATTACAGGCAGTCCCCGGGTTACGAACGAGATCCATTCCTAAGTCTGTCTTTAAGTCAAATTTGTAGGTCAGTCAGAACAGGTACATACAGTTCTTATTCAGCATCAGTTAGTCAAATGTTTGTCTTAATATATAGTATATATTTTACCTTTCTTTGCATATAAAACACTTAGGAAACACTTCCAAATACACTAAAACATCTTAAACATAATAATACAAACAAACCATTGTATTTAACTCAAATTTTTAACATAATAGGCTTTATGGCAGTTGACGAGTTGTCCGTAAGTCGGACGTTCGTAACCCGGGGACTGCCTGTATTAGGAAATGCATTACAGCAATGTCCCAATATTTCGCGCCAAACATGAAAAAGCTGATATGATGTGACTATCTGGAACATGTTTCACTGTGTTCAAACAAGAATAAAATGAGGAAAATTAGAAATTTCTTAAATCCATGCATATGACTGGCAGAGGTGGAAAATCAAGGTTCCGAAAGTCCTCTCTATTATTTTGTTCCAATCACCTGGATTTGATAATTAGCATAAGCGTTCTGCCAGGAGGTAAAACTAATTAGTGAAATAAGCAGGCTGAGTTCATGATTGGAAGAAACACATGGCAGGCCTTTTACTTTCTGACACCTGGACTTGGCACCTGTTTACTGGAGATAGTTCTGATTGAAAATATTTTGAAAATCATATGGTGTAAAACAATCAAATGGTAAAAAGGTGAGTTTTCCCTTATAAGTTTTTCAAAAAAATAAGTACTTTTTATTCAAGTCAGTACAATTTGCTTTGTATTATATGCAGCTACTTTACAGTCGGCGCATCGGTGTATTACAAGGTGTTGAACTGGTGAAGTGGTATAATTGTCATAAGATTTTGACACCTGACCCGTTCGGTAAATTCACCAAGCACCAAAGTAGGAGGAGATTTTCTGCTGCTGCTCTCTCAGTCAAGATTTAGCAGCGGATTGAAATTCCGGTGCAGCTCATTGCAATTTTCCGGTCCATCCGGTCTGAAATTTGTGCCCTCGCCATCCACCTGCTTTGATTAGGTTTACGGCGTAAATTGCAGCCCAGCGTAGGGCAGATTGTTCATTTTGGGGCTTTCCCATGCAATACATGGATGATCATAGCCTATTCAAAAGCCAATTAATGGTTTTCGTGGATCATATGCTGTCTAATTTGACTTAATTTGATATAAATCCCAAAAGCAGGAAAAATGCATGCTTTGCATTTATTGTTCATTGTCTTTACTTTTTTATCATTTTAATTCCTGTATTCTGTTATTAGTTTATGGCTGTTCGTATACTGACCTGTCGGCCTAGGGGGACTGTATTCCTTTCTTTTTCTTACCAGCTTAAATAAGAAGAATGACAATAAATGCAACTTGAACAATCTTTAAATTTCAATTATGTGCCTGTAATTGAAATGAATGTATGCGCCATGATGCACCAAGAACAACATTGACTTGAATATTTCCAAAAAGGTTATCTTCATAAAAGGCTAAACAAGTGACTAATTAGGCTGTTTACACCTACACACTGTACTGTATATTCACACTAGTATATCTACCTAGTTATCGATGAGGCAACATATGTATCTCTAACTCAATTACATTGCTATAGCTAGCTACATTTGAGGCCAAAAGTTTACATACAACCTAGGCTAAAGATATTCAGATTCAGTTTTTCACAACTCCACACATTTCATGTTACCATACATTTCTTTTGGCAAGTCAATTAGGGCATCTACTTTGTTCACATCAGAGGTAATTTTAAAACAATTGATTGGAGACAGATTTATTTCATCGTTCAGGAAGAAGGCACAAATTAACTCCCAGGGCTGAATGAACTTTAGTCCGAAAGGTTCAACTGAACCCCAAGACAACAACAAAGGAACTGGTGAAGGAGTTGGAGGCACCAGGCACCAAAGTATCTACATCCACCATTAAGAGAATCCTACATCGCCATGGCCTGAAAGGCTGTCGCACCGGCATGAAAAAAACAGGAATGAAGTTTGCAGGAGATCACCAGGACAAAGACCTAGACTTTTGGAGGAGTATTCGCTGGTCAGATGAAAGAAAAATGGAACTGTTTGGCCATAATGATCAGCGCTATGTAGGGAGGAAAAAGGGTGAGGCTTTTAATCCGAAGAACACCATCCCAACTGCGAAGCATGGGGGTGGCAGCATGCTTTTAATCCGAAGAACACCATCCCAACTGTGAAGCATGGTGGTGGCAGCATTATGTTGTGGGGGTGTTTTGCTGGAAAGGGGACTGGTGAACTTAGTGTACAGAAAATGGTAGGCACCATGAGGAAGGAGGATTATCTAGAAATACTGAAGCAATACCTCAAGACACCAGCTAGAATGTTAAAGCATAAAATTCAGGTGGGGCCTTGTCAAATATAATGTCAGAAATAGCCATATTTCTACACACACAACGTACACCGAGAGGACACGCTGTGTCGTTGTATGGTTTTCAGCCACAATAATCAGTAGAACATAGCCTATAATATCAAGTACTATGCCAGTGTTGCTATCAGAGAAAAATACACCCGTCACTATACCACAAAAAATTGCCCGATGGGAGGAGCATCTAGCAGTGAGCAACCCATTGCCATTGCCTGAGCAACCTGCGAGTAGCCAGAACTGTATGTACACACGCAACTTAAAATTTATAACAAATAATTCACCTGCTCACCCAAATTGTTCACTTCTTGAAGAGGAAGGTGGCTCCGCGGTCCTTCTTGTGGGTAAACTTTTCAATCACTCTGTCGTTAAAATCCGTCATTCCCTGTATTAAATCATTTTCAATCGACAACATTCATAGCGCATTCAACCTCGATTGTCCCATCGTGTTATGATTCTTTTCCGGGTGGAAATGTTTCTTTCTGATTCAGAGGTGGTCATAGGTGTTGTGATGATGAATTTGAGGAGATTCACTGTCTCAGATAGGGGTTCCTGTAAACTGTTATCATAAATCACCTTTTAACAAGGATAGTGCCCTGTTCCCCGAATGCAGCTCAGCATGAAGATAGTGTGGCAAGCTCTGTTTTTAGCTTTTGCTTGCTTGTTATAGGCCATAGCTGTACGGCACAATTCAGCATAAGGGAATGATTTTACAATAAGTGACCAATCCACAAGATTTGCTGCAATTAAAATTTTGAGAACCTTTCTTCCCCTTGCATCACCATGATGTCGCAGGCCTCCCATAACTGTGGCTGTGTTTGTTTTCCTTCACTTGTTCCCAGTCCCCTCATGTCCTCTTTAAACAATCTCATCTGCTCGATACCTCATTAGTTCAATGTTCAATTTCGCGTTTCTGAAGAATGTTGCATAAAATGTCTATAACCTGAGAGAAAAATTCCAAGATCTGCCGAAATGTCGGGTCCTTCAGGGGCATGCACAGGCCGTATGCCTTGCTGATAGTGGTCTCGTCCCATCCCAGTTGTGTGCGAATGTTGGTCAAGGACTCCGAGATCTCATCACGGTTTTCCCAAACAGTATTCATAGTTCAACTCCTGAAATTCCACTGAGTGCCAAGAGGCCTCAGGATTCATTTATTTGATGTCCCCGTCAAAGCAGCGGTTCTTTTAGGTGAAGTGGGAAAAAATGTAGCAAATGCTGAAAAATCCGCAAAAAAAACACTTTTAGTTTGCTTACTCTAACTGAACAGAGATTTTGAATTGTTAAGTTCAGTTGATGTGCATGGCAGTGCACAAAGTAGGCATTCAGGTAACTTTGCTTAATAAGTGTTTGCACTCTGCAGACACTGCCACTCATTACTGCTGCCCCGTCATAAGTTTGTGCGATTAACTTGTCAGTCAGGTTCAAGGGCTCGAGAGCCTCAATGATTGCATTTGAGAGACCAATATTTTGTCCTTCACCTCAACAAATTCCAAAAACCTCTCTGTTACAGTATTATCTATCATATAGCACAAGACTATAACCATCTGCGACTTGCTCATCTGCCTGCACAGCCACAAAAGCTGACTGTGTCACCTGCTTTGCTATTTCCTTCCTGTACACATCATACATACAGTCTAAAATTTTGTTTTGTATGGTGTTAGATGTGCCCTTGAAATAGCGATGGGCATCATAATGTCTTCTGAGTCTTGAATATCCTACGCACATCGACTCAAAAATACACACAAAAATTCCGGGGTTCAGTGACCTGCTTGACTCATCATAACCAACCAAGGCCATTTCACACTTGCCACACAATTTAATACATGTGATAATCCTACAAAGAATACACCTATTTTCCTCGCTTATGAGATTGTGCTGTTCCATGGCTCGTCTGTATGCACTGTCCAGCTGAGATCCAATCTAATATGCCTTTCCCAGTAATGCAAGCTTGATCGCATCTACATGAGATGCACAGCTCTCATGCTTCAACGGCCTTTCTCCTGGATGTTTCAAGTCTTTAAATCCATTTTTAGTCCAGTCTCCCCTCCAGACAGCAGACACGGAAAGCAGAAGAGAGCCTTCTTTTATACGTTAGCCGTTAGCCAGCCTTTCCTCTGAAACCACTCATGGCTGAACGATCGATTGTTATCTTTCCCAACTTGAGTTAGAACCAAAACGCTTGGCTTGTGTGGTCCCAATAGTTTTATTTCAAGTTTCTGTTCCAAGGGCAAAGTACTGAAACCTAGAGTCAACAGATTGTCTACCAAATTCATCTTTTAATTGCTTGCTAAAAGCTAGTAAACGACATCACTGTCAAATGTATACAAACTGATTGGAAGTTGCTTTATTAATGAAAACTAGCAACCTACTTTTATAGCTGGCATTCTCATAGTTTTATAGACTGATCTAGTTTATTCTTCCGTAAGGGCCCGAGGGCTTGTCACTTAGATATTTTCCTCTTGCCATCTTTATCCAAAATTGAGGTCAACTGGGCCTGCCCAGCATTTTTATACATGCCACAGAGCATGACAGGATGTTAATTGCCTAATTGTATCATGCAGTACACCTGCATTGAAGCATCTGCATTCATTATGTATCTCCACTGATTTATTCAGATTTTTCCTTTAATTTGTCATCTACTGTATCTGTATTTCAGTATACAGTATGGAAAATGGTGAAAAGTTGAGGTTTACGAGATTTTTGTAGACTGCATACATTTTTGAGTAGCCAAGGCTCCGTAGAACACAACTAAATCTTTCTCATGATTTGTACTTGAAGAAAAAGTTTTTAGCTTAAACATCACTACCCATTTGAGTCTGAAGTCCTCTGTATGAGATCAGGCCCTATGACTGTTGACACTAAAGGCCTCCCACAGAAATGTACACTCGCAACAGCAGCCTCCCTGCGCCTTCTGTGATTCTGCAGAGTTGTGACATTATTCTCCACAGGGTACAGTTAGCCACAGGGGGCCCCTGAGTCAAATCACAGCTGTGTCAGATAGCTGCATCTCTACCCTCCTCTATCCTGAGGGAGACAACTGCTCCTTACTGATGCATATTCCCCATAGGGGTTTTAGAATGCATCTTGCTGGTTAAATACAGATGTCACCACATTCTGTGCTCAGTCTATTTTTTCTCATTTCCATTCCTTTCACAAGGATGCCATGGTTAATGGCACATAACAAGCAAAGCAGGCATTGAGATATAGTGACAGAACATCCACTAAGGTTTGTTTGGACTGACTGAATTGCATATGCCTGTGAACTAAACTAATTGTGATGTTATTGCATCAGGGGCATTCTCTTTATTTGTTTGAAAAAGTCTGTTTTCAAATCTGATGTGAAAATGTCTGCAAGTTAGTTAAAAAACAACAATTCCACTTGTTATCAAATTTGGGCTATGATACAAGGTTGCCATCTAACTCCATGTTGAACTATACTGAGCATGAGCTTTTAATATTCTTGAGGAAAAAAACATAGATTTGGTGGACAATACTCAGCTTTGTGTGAGATACAGTTTACACACCTGTACTTGTCATTGAAGGGGAAACACACCTGTACTGAGACTGGTCATTTCCTCCCACATCTGCACACCTGAGCTTCTGAACCAGGATCCGAATTATATTGATAAACAGAATGAAGTTCACCTGAGAAACAGAAGCACATGTACAGTACATTCACATATATGAGTTGATGTTGTTTCCCTTGATTATAAGGGGAAAAAATACAATAAACATTACTTTGACATACTCACTTTTTTTGGAAGTTCAATATATAATTATGGACTGACTGAACAATAATATGGTATGATCCCAACAGTAGCATTTGCAATTATGCATTTTCAAGTTTAATTTGTGTATCAGATGCATTTTCATACGATACACAAATTCTCCTCGTTTACGGTCACTGACCCTAAAAGTAAGCAACACTGTTAGCTGTGCATATTTTGTCTTTCCAAGCTATATTGAACAGTAGCCCACAGAAGCTAGTTTTGAGTACTTGGTTTTTTGTTTATTAGCATAAAACAAACTTTTTCTGTCCTTGTGGATAATTTTAGCCACCCTGGCCAAAAAAACGATTCTAAAACTAACCGGTAACCAGTGCAGGGACTTTAAAATGGGAGTGATGTGCGCTCTCCGTCTGGTACACGTGGTACACGTTATAATTTAAATGGATTTAATTAATTTTTATTCACTTGAGCTCAATATTGAGTGTCATAGCAAAGGGTCTGAATACTTATGTACATGTGATATTTCAGTTTTTTATTTTTAATAAATTTGCAAAAATATGTTTTTGCTTTGACATTATGGGGCATTGTGAGTAGATTGATGAGAATAAAAAAAATAATTTAATTCATTTTATAATAAGGCTGTAACGTAACAAATTGTGTAAAAAGTGAAGGGGCCTGAATACTTTCCGAAGGCACTGTATATAGGTTACAATATGTGACCAATACACTATCTATCACATTTTACAGGGATAGCATCCCCAGTGGTTTGCAAATATGCAGGATAAACGCAGGCTGTGTATCTGTGAGCAAGAGAAAGGATGAGCCTCAGGGCATTTGAGAGGCCAAGAAAAAATAATGAGTTGTCATCAGAGTAGTGGATAGAATAGTGTGCCCAAGTTTCAGATGGTATGCTGCTGCCTGGTCCACAGGTAGAACATTTACTGCAAGTGTGTGACCATGCTCCTGAGCTCCTGGCCAGTGCAGTGCTGAACAGGCTCTTGGGAAGGGAGGGGGAGATTAGATCCAATGTTTCTTTTTGTGTAATAATACTGGATAATTTTCAATAGTAATATAAGCCTCTGTGGTAAATTAATAACTATATTGTCATATTTTTTCATATTCATTCCAGCCTCCAGAAAGACGTGTTTCACCCTGGTGAGACCAAAATTCACCAAAAATGTTTTACAGAAAACACACATTCATTCTTAATTCTCCTAGTTCCATCCTTCACAAAACTACAAGTGAAAATTTTGCTAATTTCCATAAATACCACGCCTTATAGAATTATTCACATTCTCCATGAAGATGAGATGCCACGAATGAGCCCCACAGCCTCCAATCAAATTGAATGTATGCAGGTGCGATTGCAGACGATTGGCCATTCCACATTGGGTTGGGAATGGGATATTCTCAGCCCCATGTTGAGTGCCAAATTAATCTCTTTTTAATTTTTTTTTTTTTTACATTGAATTACAGGCATTTAGCAGACAATCTTATCCAGAGCAACTTACATAACATACTACATAGCATTTACAGTGCATCCATTTATACAGCTGGATATATACTGAAGCAATGCAGGTTAAGTACCTCATTCAAGGGTACAACAGCAGTGTCCCATCCGGGAATCAAACCTGTGACCTTCAGGTTATAAGGCCATTTCCTTACCCATTATACTACACTGCCGCCCCAATTTTAAACAATTGGCATAATTTGCCCATTTTGTAAACACGCATAACCAAAATGTCTTTAATGGCATTTTTGGTAGTTACGATACAGTGCCAAAAATTATTCACAACCTTGATTCCCCTTTGTGTTGAACACATGTCCAGCTTTCATCTGATCGGCATGCTTCTTTTATATACATGCCCAGTCAAAACCAAAATGCATGCAACTTGAAATTTGATTTTCAGTGCCAGTCAATGTGGATTCTGTTGTTGTGGGTGGCAAGGGATAGCACAGTTTATTTTGTGTGTGCTTTGTTTTCACAATAGGGTAATGCGAGCCATGGATCTGTTTCCCAGCTGACTGAACTAAAAAATTATTTATCTTCTGATAGGCTGGGGTAAGGACCACTTAAACTGTGTGCCTGAGAGCGTGTGTGCATGTGTGTGTGTGTTGTCTGATGAATCTGAAGAAACTTTTACTCTTTTTCCTACACCTGGAGGTAATTATTTATAGCTTTAGTAATCACACACTGAGAACAGAAAGACGTGTATTGTGTGTGAGCTCATTGGATTTCAAAGGCCTTTGTGTATTCTTACTGTCCTTAGCTGACATTGTAAGGTTATTTTACCGTTGTCAGTAAACAAAATGTTTAATTCAAAGATGTTTTTTCAATAATATCCCATCTGTTTTCAATATTTTAAAAATTCATATCCCCATGTGTATCAGGATATATAGTGTATTGTGACTCCCATATTGGGATACGTCTTGTATTGTGAGGCAACTGTCAATAACAAGCACTTATCACTGATTGACCAGGTGCCCACAAGTCCACATGTTGTTCTTGTCTGTGTGTCTTCCTTCGACTCACATCTGCCTGACCTTAAACTGCAGGGTGATAACAGAAAACAGCACAGGATGACTGTAATCTACATTACTTACTATAACAGAGAGCAGTACTGAATGTTTGTAATCTACATTATTTATTATAACAGAGAGCAGTATTGAATGTTTGTACTCTACATTACTTATTATAACAGAGAGCAGTACTGAATGTTTGTAATCTACATTATTTATTATAACAGAGAGCAGTACTGAATGTGTGTACTCTACATTACTTATTATGACAGCAAGCAGTATTGAATGTTTGTAATCTACAGTACATTTTATAACAGAGAGCAGTATTGAATGTTTGTAATCTACATTACTTATTATAACAGAGAGCAGTATTGAATGTTTGTACTCTACATTACTCATTATGACAGCAGGCAGTATTGAATGTTTGTATTCTACAGTACTTATTATAACAGCGAGCAGTATTGAATATTCTTGATCCACAATACTTATTAGAACAGAGAGCAGTATTGCATGTTTGTAATCTACATTACTTATTACAACAAAGAGCAGTATTGAATGTTTGTAATCTACATTACTTATTCTAACATAGAGCAGTATTGAATGTTTGTAATCTACAGTACTTATTATAACAGCAAGCAGTATTGAATGTTTGTAATCTACAGTACATTTTATAACAGAGAGCAGTATTGAATGTTTGTAATCTACATTACTTATTATAACAGAGAGCAGTATTGAATGTTTGTACTCTACATTACTCATTATGACAGCAGGCAGTATTGAATGTTTGTATTCTACAGTACTTATTATAACAGCGAGCAGTATTGAATATTCTTGATCCACAATACTTATTAGAACAGAGAGCAGTATTGCATGTTTGTAATCTACATTACTTATTACAACAAAGAGCAGTATTGAATGTTTGTAATCTACATTACTTATTCTAACATAGAGCAGTATTGAATGTTTGTAATCTACAGTACTTATTATAACAGAGAGCAGTACTGAATGTTTGTAATCTACATTACTTATTATAACAGAGAGCAGTATTGAATGTTTGTAATCTACATTACTTACTATAACAAAGAGCAGTACTGAATGTTTGTAATCTACATTACTTATTATAACATAGAGCAGTATTGAATGTTTGTAATCTACAGTATTTATTATAACAGAGAGCAGTATTGGATGTTTGTAATCTACATTACTTATTATAACAGAGAGCAGTATTGAATGTTTGTAATCTACATTACTTATTATAACAGAGAGCAGTATTGAATGTTTGTAATCTACAGTACTTATTATAACAGAGAGCAGTATTGAATATTTGTGATCCACAATACTTATTATAACAGAGAGCAGTATTGAATGTTTGTAATCTACAGTACTTATTATAACAGAGAGCAGTATTGAATATTTGTGATCCACAATACTTATTAGAACAGAGAGCAGTATTGAATGTTTGTAATCTACATTACTTATTATAACATAGAGCAGTATTGAATGTTTGTAATCTACAGTATTTATTAGAACAGAGAGCAATATTGAATGTTCATAATCTACATTACTTATTATGACAAAGAGCAGTATTGAATGTTTGTAATCTACATTACTTATTATAACAGAGAGCAGTATTGAATGTTTGTAATCTACATTACTTACTATAACAAAGAGCAGTACTGAATGTTTGTACTCTACATTACTTATTATTACAGAGAGCAGTATTGAATGTTTGTAATCTATATTACTTATTATAACAGAGAGCAGTATTGAATGTTTGTACTCTACATTACTCATTATGACAGCAGGCAGTATTGAATGTTTGTATTCTACAGTACTTATTATAACAGCGAGCAGTATTGAATATTCTTGATCCACAATACTTATTAGAACAGAGAGCAGTATTGCATGTTTGTAATCTACATTACTTATTACAACAAAGAGCAGTATTGAATGTTTGTAATCTACATTACTTATTCTAACATAGAGCAGTATTGAATGTTTGTAATCTACAGTACTTATTATAACAGCAAGCAGTATTGAATGTTTGTAATCTACAGTACATTTTATAACAGAGAGCAGTATTGAATATTTGTGATCCACAATACTTATTAGAACAGAGAGCAGTATTGAATGTTTGTAATCTACATTACTTATTATAACATAGAGCAGTATTGAATGTTTGTAATCTACAGTATTTATTAGAACAGAGAGCAATATTGAATGTTCATAATCTACATTACTTATTATGACAAAGAGCAGTATTGAATGTTTGTAATCTACATTACTTATTATAACAGAGAGCAGTATTGAATGTTTGTAATCTACATTACTTACTATAACAAAGAGCAGTACTGAATGTTTGTAATCTACATTACTTATTATTACAGAGAGCAGTATTGAATGTTTGTAATCTATATTACTTATTATAACAGAGAGCAGTGTTGATTGTTTGTAATCTACAGTACTTATAACAGAGAGCAGTGTGGCATGTTTGTGATCCACAATACTTACTATAATGGAGAATACGATGGGCCCATTGATCACTCTGTATGGAATGGAATTGTCATTTCTCTCCCAACATCTGAAAAAAAAATGCAAAAATGGACTGCTTATAAATCTATTTGCTGACTTGACATGCATTTTGAGAGAAGGTTTGAATCATAGGCAATCTGCCCAGTGGCGGGTACATGTTGTGTGAAGTAACATACACATAGAGTACACAGGGCTGTAGCAGTTATCAAAGCTCTGTGCTGATACACCTTGATGGAGAGTAGGCTAATGTTCGCATCAATTTCGTTTTCTAATTTTTGAGGCTTTTGCCAAATGCAAACATTTCACTTAAAACATTTTTTTTGTGTTTAATAGCTGCACTGTTGGAATGAGACCATATATTTGCAAATGCTTTATAAATATTTTCCTTCCTGGAAATGTCAATGCCATACTATTGAGAACACATCACAGACGTCTAACTTACCCTGTATCTTCTAGATATATCCGGGTGATAACCCATGCTATCAGAAACACTGTAGGAATTCCTAGATAAGACACAGTAAGACACAGTATTGGGTGATTAACAAGAAACTGCATGTAAATTCATGCAGTTCTTTTTTCTGTTTTATGCTAATCTTCATCAACATATGTGAAAATTTAAAGGTCACTAAGAAATGGAAAAAATGCAAAAATTGTCACACTTATCAAATAAATAACAATTTTTGTTGGAACTAGTAAAATAGCCATTGGCAAGTTTATCAGTTCCCAAAGTATTCCAGTTTTACATATACATCCTATAGATGC
This sequence comes from Anguilla anguilla, assembly GCF_013347855.1. NCBI lineage: Eukaryota > Metazoa > Chordata > Actinopteri > Anguilliformes > Anguillidae > Anguilla > Anguilla anguilla. The sequence goes on along the minus strand of NC_049204.1, from coordinate 40,786,865 downwards.
ACAAAGAGTTTCCATTCATTTGCTGTGTTTGTCTCTTGCAATGTAAGAAATTAGCATTTAGATTGTATATAATCACAAATGTCACAACTGAAAAAAACACAGAATGAGACAGTTAATACAATTGCAAATGTGAGAGCTCAGACATTGGGCAACTCATATTTTGCAGACAGGACCAAAACCAGCCAAACTCAGCCAAATTTAAAACTAGAGAGCTGAAGAGGCCTGAGGAACTGTCACACTCAAAGGGCAAAGATTCAATATTAGCAAATTTATTATTGGCCTTTTTTATTTATTTCCGGGTAGGTTGACTGAGCAGACGTGCTCTTTTACAGCAATGTCCTTTTAGTTCCAAGTAGCCTAACCTGCATGTCTTTAGATTGTAGGCACGTGGGCACGGGGAGAACATGCAAACTCCACACAGAAAGGCCCCTGGACCCAGGACCTTTCTGCTGTGAGGCGACAGCGCTATCCACTGCATTACCATGCCACCCACTACAAAAAACCAGGGAAGAAAATATATTAAGATAAACCTGGGAATGTGCCTTTGGAATATGTGGCTTAGTATCTGTGAAAAATGTTGGTCAATGTTTAGTAGTAACTAAGAATTTTGTTGTCACTGATTTGGTTCACAGACAGATTTTTTTGGAATTGTGTTCTTCTTATAGATGTATTGAGAGGGTTTGGTTTTCATGCAGGGCTAACTTTTGCTGAATTTGAAACAGTTTTCTTCTTTCTTCCTTACAGAAATATGTGTCTCCTGCACCTACCCTTTTTGCACAGTTACAGTCAGGCTTCCCATACATACACACGCATGTGTACACGCATGCATGTACGCACTCACATGCACACATACAGTTTAACTGGTCCTTACCCCAGCCAATCAGGAGATAAATGAGGAAGTGTCTGTTTTTGGAGAATATCACCATGAGCAAAGTGTGCAGGTACAGCCCCTCCACCAGCAGCCAGAAGAAATTGGCCATGACAAAGTAGTTAAAGATAACAAGGCAGGCCTTGCATCCAATCTAACAAAGAAAACATCATTAAATGCCGTGCCCAGTTTTACCACATTAAATAAATGTAATATCATTAACAGAATGACCTATTCCTTCAATATCAAGTTTTTTATGTGTGTGTGTGTGCACGCGTGTGCATGTGTACATTCATGTGTGCCTGTTATCTTTTCTTAAGCACACTCCAGTGTTGAGAGTGACTGACCAGGGGTGGCTGCTCTGTGCAGTCAGTATCGTGTGAGAAAATCACTGCGTCCTTCACCAATATGGCAACAGCTCTCAAGATGAAAGACAAGAAGAGGTTCAAGTGGATGTAATTCCGGGTACAGTGAAGCTTTCTGTGTACAAGAGAAGAGTAGAATCATTTTTTATAATCACATGACTGATCTGTTATTAATAAAGCCCTTTAATCATGGCTCTGCTATTGAGATTTAATACCACACATATAAATGTTTCTATTATTTTTTGGAGTACCATTAGCTCATTGGGATGACCATTCCTGAGTTCATACAAAGAAGCACACAACAGACACAAATATACACAATGTATGTATAGTACATCCAAGTTTTTATTTAAAATGTTATTTAATACACCACACTACAAAATGCATGCATTTATTCACCATAATTTCAGAATCAATTAATTCATTTTTATGTAATTGAGACTGTGCACTCTTCTTGGATCTGAGAGCAAGCCACCTCATAGTTATGTTATATATCAGTGGTTCTCAAACTCAGTCCTGGGGACCCCGTGTATGTTGGTTTTCATTCCAAACACAATTGTAAACCCAGAATTTTAACAAGCTGTGCTGTAAATGTTTCTTAATTAGAAGCTTTTCATATTTGGATTAATTATTTACGCTCATAACCCACATTATGTTAAACATAGCAATGCATGCCACGGAGAATAAAAGCCCATATTCACATTGGGCTCTATTGCAAACAAAGATAGATAATAAAAGGGGAAAAAGTTTTAGCTGATCAAATTAAAGTGGTGAATCAACAGATTCCAGTCTGGTGAAAGTGTGGACATCTGGCTACTAAAACGAAATATTTGGAAGATAGCAAGACAAAAGATAAAGAGCCAAATCTGCATTTTGTAAAAAAATTAATATATAAAAAAAAGATTTTAAAAAAAGGTTTAAAGAAAAAATTATAAAAGAACTTAAACACAAGTTCAACAACCTTAAAGATTCAGGAAACTGAAATCTGTGAATTCTTTGCTGATGTGTTTTAATAATTTTTGCATTCACAAATGGTCCAAAAATATATTTTCTAAATTCTTGCAAAAAAGGAAAACAAAAAATGTAGAAAAGCCTGTGCTGAGATTGGCTTGCTTTGTTATTAAAACGTAAATGATGTTCTTGCCACTTTTGTGCAAGCAAGCTAAGTTGGAAATGCCGACGCATTGCACCTTCTCTGGATGCAGAAAAACCAATGCTTTTTGTTAAAAAAGAAAAAAAAAAGAAAAAAGAGAACCACAAGAAATGGTTTCCATTTCTGGAGGCTCATGAGTCAGTGTTGCTTTTAATTTTAGCAACACTGACTCATTTTACTTTTGTGAATGGGATCACTGGCATGGTATGATCTCCCCGGGCTTTATTTTGTTTAATAAAACTTCAAAATACTGTTATCAACCTAGCTTATGTTGCACACTTTCTTTTTTCTGGTAGTCTGTGTGCCCTGAAATAGATTCATACATTTTAATTTCATTGTAGGGCACACACACCATTCACTCAAACAGTCATATACCTATGGGCAATTTTGAGTCTTCAATGAGCCTTTGGACTGTGGTAGGAAACCAGAGTACCAGGAGGAAACCCACGCAGTCAAGGGGAGAAAACACGCAAACTCCAAACAGAAAGGTCCAGGCCAGGATTCAAACCCAGCCTTCTTGCTGCATATAGAATGTAAATATGGTATGGAAGTGATAAAATCTGGTTTCTACCTCACACATGATTTGTAACTTGCCAACAAATGATGTAATGCCTACAGAAAATCAAGATTGGCTGAAAATGGCTTTACTCTTCCATAATGGCATGGCAACATATACAAAATAAGTCTATACAGTTAAGCCCAAAATTATTCTTACCCATGCCAAATTTTGAGTTATAGTGAATTTTTATTTCACGAATAGGTTTCTTCTGGCTGGAAATGACATAAGGTGACAAAAGTCGCTAAGACATTGTGTCAGAGATATTAATGAAAAATGTTACCTATTTCTGTTATGTTTTTTTTTTTTTTTTACATTTTTACAAAAAATGCCATGTCCAAAATAAATCATACTCCTCACAAATATTTGAGGAAATGCAAGCTTCTATTCCATTGCAAATGGTCCTGGTAATTTCTACCATGTTATAGAGCATTCTAATCAACTATAAATTGAGAACAGCTGATGCATTTGTTCTCTAGTCAATTTGTAGTCAATTGCAAGTCATGGCTAAAACCAAAGAGCCGGTTGCGCAATGTGGCTGCTCACAAGAAGGGGAAAGGCTACAAAGCTATATCCAAGTGTTCTCAAGTGCCAGTGACCACAGTGCAAAGCATCATCAAAATGTACAAGGAGTTCCACACTGTGAAAAATCTCAAAGGGCGTGGTGGGAAGCCAAAAGTGACCCCTGTGCTGAATGGTAGTGCGAGAGGCCAAGAAGAATCCAAGGATCACCACCAAGGCCATCCTGAAGAATCTGAGCAATTCTGGTACCAACATCTCAAGGCTGCACAAGGCTGGCCCCCATGGACGCTAACCAAGAAGGACTCCACTTCTCCAAGACAGGCACACAAAAGCTCGCCTAGCCTTCGCAAAAGCTCACCTGGACAAAGAAGAAAGCTTTTGGTCATCAATTCTGTGGTCGGACGAGATGAAAATGGAGTTGTTTGGACACAGGGACATGGCTTTCGTTTGTCAAAAGAAAGGAGAAGCATTCAACCCCAAGAACACCATCCCCACGGTCAAGCATGGTGGTGCGAATGTAATGCTTTGGGGGTGTTTTTCAGCCAATGGGCCAGGCAACCTTGTCAAAGTAAACGGCATCATGAGAAAAGAGGACTACATTAAGATTCTGGAGGAAAATATCAGGCAGTCTGCAGAAAAACTTGGCCTTGGGCAGCACTGGACCTTCCAACAAGACAATGATCCGAAACATACAGCCAAAGTGGTCAAGAAATGGTTAACAGAAAACAATATCAACCTGATTCCAGACCTGATTCCAGACCTGATTCCCATCGAGAATCTGTGGAGTGAACTAAAGACCAGAGTGATGGCAAGGAAGCCTTCCAACCTCAAGACCTGGAGATCTTCGCAAAAGAGGAGTGGTCCAAAATCCCAGTGGAGACGTGCAAAAAGCTTGTTGGCAATTATAAGAACCGTTTGACTGCTGTGATGGCAAATAAAGGCTTTGCCATTGATTACTGAAAAAGGGTATGAATAATTTTGGACATGGAATGTTTTGTCAAAATGTCATAAAAATAGGTCATATTTTTCATTAATATCTCTAACACAATGTCTTACCGTCTTTTGTCACCTTCTTATGTCATTTCCAGCCAGAAGAAAGCTATTCGTCAAATAAAAATTCACTACAACTCAAAATTTGGCATGTGTATGAATAATTTTTGGCTTAACTGTATACTACATATATACTCATCCAATCCCGAATACGAACTTTATTTTGGCAACAAACAGATTTTTTAAAAAACACGACCTTCCTAATGGGTTGCTGATTTAAACATCCATGCATAGCATGCTCTTCAGAACCAACAGTGTTTTGTGTTTGATAACATCCGTACGCGCTAACTAGGTTAACTAAAGTAGGCGATCCGTACGTGCTAACTAGGTTAGCTAAAGTAGGTGAAACACGAACATGTTAGGGTTAGCTAAAGTAACGTAAGACAATAAAAAACGTTCTTAAAAATGCCGTACCACCTGCGTATGCATCCTACTAAACGAAGCACCACCTGCACATGCGTCCCACCAAACCTCCCTCAAAGGTTGTCTGTGAGTGAGTGAGTGACTGAGTGAGTGAATGCATGAGTGAGTGAGTGAGAGAGTGACCACAATTTGCTACGCATAGCGCACGGCACCAGTTCCGTTGGAAAAAAATAAATAAATACAGGAATTAAAATAATAAAAAAAGAAAAAAGACAATGAATAATAAATGAAAAGTATGCATTTTTCCCGGCTTTTGGGATTTATATCAAAGTCAAATTTGGCAAAAAAAAAACAAAAAATGATCCACGAAAACCGTTGTCTTTTGAATAGACTGTGAAACAAGCGCACATTGCATGGGAAAGCTCCGAAATTAGCATTCTGCTGGACAATGGCCTGTGGATGACGTGGTCTGGGCAGGCAGGTAGTGAATAGTGCAAATAACAGACTGGACTGTCCTGAAAATTCAGATGAGCTGCCAAAATTGCACTGCACCATGCTATAGTGACTGACACACCCCCAGCAGTGGCTCCCCTTCGGTACACGGCACGTCACAAAATATATGTCAAAATATATGTTGAAAACACCATTTCACCAGTGCGACAGCACACAACAAGCCAGCCATGCACCAGGCAGAAAATGGAGCCCAATGAGTAAAATATGAGAAGAACTGGTAATCAGTTTTAACACAAAACATTCAAAACATTGTGGTTTGGCAACAGCAATATTTACCACATTCAGATAAGGCATATCAATTAAATGAAGACCGCCACCTCTGGCCAAACTATAGGGCGCAGCAAAATACATCCCAAAAATAAAACAGAAAATGTATTTGACATATATTGCCATGACAATAATGATACATAATAACATACAGTATATTTTTGATGCATGAGCTGAATTCTTACAAAGGTTATCTCAAAGATATTTATGTCATAATGTACATCTGGTAAAGGGTGAATTATGGCATGAGATTTTCACATGAGGATTACAGTTTTGAAAAAAAAGCTTCATGTCATTCAACAGCAGATTTCTGAGAGGTGGGCATAAGCTCACATAATTGACATGTTTTTAAACTAACAATTGAAGATTGATACTTTCCAGACCCCAAAGGAACTATACTAACAGCAAACTCCTATGAAAAAGTTGGTAACATGTGCAGTGAGCAAACTAACACATTACCATTCTTGATATAATGCAAACAGTAATATTGCATACAATGACATCCGAAAAGGACCCTCAACTTTGAGAGAAATGGGTGTAATTAATTTATTACTAAGATGAGCCATTTTCAATATTTATACTTCTAAACCTGATGCAGAAATGAATAGATTTTATTTGTGTGTCAGTGAGCATGCCCCACAGGGTAGGAGCTTTGAGGCAAAGTGTATGCTTGCCATTTGTAACCTTTCACTTGCAGCTTCTGCACTGGCTAGTCCTTGTGGTGAACAGGGAAGCTGCCATGTGCACACGTATTCACTTGCCAATATGTGGCCTGTGCGGCTAGAACGTCCTATGGCAACGGGTTGCTTTGCAACTCCAGGCTAAATTGGCAGGGGATCTTTGAGCAGCAGCGGGCTGTACAGCTATGACATGCAGGCCAGCCACCATGTATGTGAACATGCCTTTACATCTACCTACCCCTGACCCAGTACCCTGGAAGTCAGACTGTAAAAAGTAAAGGGACACATACACCTTTGAGACAAAAACAGGCTATGGTAGCATGCTTTTAGAAGATATTCTGACAAACTGCAGCATCAATAGCCTGCTGCTTACCACAAAGAAATCTTACCACAGAAATAAACCAAGAAAATTTACAGAGATTAAAATCCCAGACAGATATGTACTATGAGAAGGATATACTAATGAGCAGATTGCAAATTAGTTTGGGTCATCATACAGTATACAATAATTAAGGGAAACCACAAATAGAATACACATAGCAGGAAAGTGTTACATTCAAATCCAATTAAGCTATAGTCAGAAAGTAAGTCATTTTAACAAAAGATCAACCAGACACAGATGGTATGTACATTTTTTGCCTCATATGGACCACAGTAATAGGCAGATCGGCTTACCTGAAAAGGCAGAGGATGGTACTTCCTGTGATGAGAGCTATCAAGGACAAACTGTGTCCCAGTGTGTACAGAGTCTTCACCACCATGTAAAACACCAACTAAAAAAAAAAACACACGTCTTAATGTTAACACATAAATCACCTACTGCAATACATGGGATAATATATTATATTGAGCATAACTTCACATAGCCTTCACAAACATACACATGGTGTCATCACTTATATGATGTATATGACAAAATTTGATACAGTATGTGATATGTAACGCATTTATATGATAACACCAGGTCATGAATGTTTACTATAAACTATTCTTAAACAATTGCAGTGCTTCATGATGGCAGACATAGGAAGTTACATAAAAATGTACAAGAAAATGAAATGCATTTTGAGAAAACCAGTCATCATAAAACATTTGGTTATAACCACTGAGGAACAAGAGGTTATAAGCAAATTGAATTATTCTCATTATGGAGTAACATATGCTTAATTAAAATGTGAACAAAAATGTACATTTTTTTCATGAAAATGTCACCACAATGCTTGCTTAATTACTAATACTCTGTATGTTGTTTTAGCCATTCAACATACAAAGCTCTCTGGGGAAAAATGTTATTCACATCCATTTACAATTGATTTAATGAGTAATCTTGATCTTTATACATTAGAGCACGTTCACAGCACACGGACATCCCAAAAGCCAGGGACAGCGATGCTAAAAAACAACAACAATGGCACTCATTGCTGTTGATTCCAAAGCTGAACAGAGTGGAATTGTGGCAAATATATTTCTCTGAAATGAGACATGCTGAATGGCCCCCTCCCATAATTCAAAGTTCCCAGGTCAGCTAACAAGATAAAATCTTGATCTGGGAGCTTCACAACAAAGGAAAATTATTACAAGAATTACAATAATTGTGACAAAAGCAAGAATTTTACAAGGCATTTTTGTTGTCTCAACATAACTGAGTGCCAGAATACTATTTTGATGACTCTGCAGATGTTTGCAGGGAGAATTTAATTGGGTAAACTTGGGCAAGTAACTTTTTCTGGATTGTCAGGGCACATGAGTCTCAGGTGGCATGTGTCATTAAAAAACAACTGCCCGAACACTGTCAAACCAACATGTTTCTCCACCAGAGAGGTTCGGCCCTGCCTTACTCAGAGGGAAATAATGTGTCATTGCAAAAAAAAAAATGGTGGGGGGGTGGGGGGCGATTGAAAGGTCATTCAAGCCTGGCCAGGAAGTAACTATACGCTTCTGCCCCTCTCCTGTTTTCAGGAAATTACTCTTGTGGTTAATTTCCCATTCCCAAACCCTCTTATCCAGGTACACAGTCAATCCAATAAAAAACTTACAAAGACATTGAGTAATAACATTGCTAAAAGGAACAATAAAAGTAATTTACGCTTTCCCAGAAATGCCACTTTTCAACAGAAAAAAACTTGCTCAGGCTCTGAAGAGCACCACTGCTTATCTGACAGTAAACATATGTACAATATTGTCTGACGTTCATCTTTAAATCTTAAAGCTCACTCTTACTAACAGTGTGCTAACTCTTGAGGAGTTGTTTGTCTCTGTGATCTCCAGTTGTAGCCACTGAGATACAATTAGGGGAGGCCGTCAGCTTGCACTTAAAGTGATAATGATCCTCAGCCTATTTATACTGATTGACGAATAACTCTCCTGTTTTATTAAAAAATCACCAATCAGCAATACAGTACTTCAGATAAAAACAATACCCATGTTGGTTAATCATGCAGAACAGTCAGTTTAGTGAGTGAGTAAGTAGTAAGTAAACTTACTCTACATGCGAGCAAGTTTAGTGAACTTACTCACATGTAGTCTAACTATAGCCACTGCTACTCAGAAAAAGTGTGTATAAAACATTGAATCAGTCAGTGAATCAATCATAGAAATAAGACTAAGGATCACATCTAGTTTATTCCAAGTTCAGCACAGTGATCTTTATTTGTACTCATGAGCACAATTTCAAGAACACACCAAGAACTTTTATTGTGCATCCTTGTACACTGTAAACACTGTAAAAATCAACAGCTCGAATTAGTCATGTCCCCTAATTTATTCTCTTCAACTCAATATATCATGATAATTTTTGAACATCAAACTCAACTGGGCAAATACCAAGACTGAAAAAAAGGAGGCAAGTGAGGTAAAAAAAAAAAACTCTCAAATGGTGGTGAGAAAAAACTCCCCAAAGGGAAGAAATTTTGGGAGGAACCTGGCTGCTGAGGGGGAGCCTATCCTTCGCTGGTCAGCCCGGTGAAAAGTAAGGGTAGAATGTATGGTAACAGAAATGCATTTAAGAGACACCAAGGTACAAGGTCAGATTACACCTCAAGAGCACAATATCAGATCTTACTATGCTATATTATATTCATTCACTTGTACCTTTGTTCAGGCCCAAAGAAAAAGGCAACTGGTACTGCCCATTCCCCTCTCTAAGCACCCTTTACACCCTCTAATCTCCCCAGCTCCTCACAGCCTTGTAATTTTAACCCTTGTCCACTCTCATTCCCCCTGCCTGGCTGCCAAGGTTATAATTACACCCAGAAGGGTTGTGACCAGACAGACTGCCTCCCATCTGCCCAAGATTTCTGCCTCTGGAACTGTCACCCCAGCCCCTGGGATTGGGGCTGACTGCTCACAGATAGCTGCAGTCTGGGATGTTGGACTAAAAGATTAGCATAGCCATAAATGGCATTTTGTCTTTGTGTTTGTTTGCCCATTTTTCAAAAATAGTCTCAACTTCACAAACCCAATAATAAAACATTATTCTCACCATGCTTTTGTCAGAAAGATAACATTGCATTAGCCTGGTATTTTAAAAAATCATTCCATGATACTTCCCTGCATTTGGTCAAAAAGGCTAGGCTAGTGGCACTGTCAACAGTGTGTGCAATTCTGTGTCCCATTGTGACCTATCCTGGCCTAATATCCACAAGCCTTCGGTATGCAACAAACATTTGGCAACCCTAAGACAGTTTACCATTTTTTCCCCCTATTATTTTCCACTTGGCCTAAGGGGCACAATTTGTGCATTCGGGTGTGTGTATTGGGACCCTCCAATACACACATTTGTATCAGAATACAAATAATTCACACAGTTTGCTGAGCATCAATCACACACTGGGTGTCAAGGGACAATTGTCCAACAAGCAGTGGAGAATTAATGAATTTCCAACTCAATTTACGTAAATATGTGACAAGTCTGCAGTGCACCTATAAATTAGTTTGTTTTAAGAGGGATACATGACCTGTGGTTGTGGTGGGGGTTTGGTTTTCTTATGGCCAATCGGATCAGCTGCTTTCCCTTTAATACCTGTCCAACAAGTGAGCAGGCTGTCAGGTCATGTCTGATTTACTTGTCCAGGAGATTCAGAGTCACCGCATGTACATTTATGACATGTCCTCCGGCAAATTATGTTGTCAAAATAACCTCCAAACTAGAAGAGGAAGACGCAGAGCAGGTTAGTTCTTTCGTTTGAGTAAGTTCATTTTACTTGGATAGAATTAAAGCAGAGTTGATTTATATAATGCTTTTGTATTTATTTTTAACATAATTTGTAGAACTACAACTTGTTAATAGATTGTACTACCTTTTTAGTTTACCAGACTATTCAGTGACAGGACACATATTCTCAATTTCAATTACATTTCATAGGTGCAACAGATCCAGTCCAATCAACCTAAGAACTCATCACAAAAAAACCAAAGCAGCTTATGAAATTCATCCTTATCAATATCAAGCTCTGATCACTTTCCAAGCACTTACCTATCTTAGCACTACTGTTAAATAATACAATTTGGAAAAATACAATGGTTGATATAAAGAATAACTCAAAGGACAAGTTGCAGTGAAAAACAAGATGCATTAAAAACATATATGCAAAGGAAGATAAATATATGATCAATCTGTATTATTGAAAAAACAGTGCAAAATGTATTAGTAGTTACACAGTACAGTTACATAGTAGTTGCGCTTAAATAGACTCATTATGCAGATGCTTATAGCAAACACATGAAACAAAATTGGAGAAACACATTTTAACTATTGTTGGTCTTCTGCAACTAGAATTTCCAACAAGGGGGGTTGGTCAGTTTTTTTAAAGACTGAAACATTGCCTCTTCTGTATGTGTTTATATGCATGTGGAAATTATTTACATGTTTTTTTTCTGTTGTTTACATTTGAGTGTGTCACTGTATAATTCTGTAACATACTTTAGACAGTAGGTTGCCAGGCAACTAGTAAACTTGGCCTTGCTTACTGATATAAATGAACAGGAGAATAAAATCTAATAGTTTGATAAGGTAAATAACAGTTCCAATGAAAAGCTTTGAATTCTTTATACAGGGGTAAAAAACAAAGAGTAAGTTACCACAGGAACTTATTAGTTCTCAACTACTTTCTTTTTTAAAGTCTCAGAGGTTCTACTGTCGTACATATTTTTATTTAGCGAACCCACATCTTAGACCAGGGGTGCACAGAAAAGGTTCATCCATTTTAGATTTTATTCCAACTTCTGCAGTTAATGATTTAATTATCTCAATCATATCTTGATCTGGCATTTGAATAAGCACCAGCTACAGCCACAGACCGCAAGTGTATCCACAAGACTTTACTGTGCTCAAGTACAGGAGCGAACTAAGGTAAATGCATGGAACAGACACCAGCACACACACCGCCCACCAGGACTCGGGTCTTAGAAACATCTTAGATAAAATGTGTACAGATGGCCTCTCTCTCCATCGAACCTGGACTGGGACAAAAAATCGGCCCTGGCATTTTTGGCCCAGACCGGCACACCACAATCGGTCGGACACCACCCACCAGTACACCATCCTTGCGGTCCCCTTAAACATGCGTACCTACCCAGGGGCGACTTAGCTCAGGAGGTAAGACCGATTGTCTGGCAGTCGAAGGGTTGCCAGTTCAAACCCCGCCCTGGGTGTGTCGAAGTGTCCTTGAGCAAGACACCTAACCCCTAACTGCTCTGGCGAATGAGAGGCATCAATTGTAAAGTGCTTTGGATAAAAGCGCTATATAAATGCAGTCCATTTACCATTTACTGTACTATTCCCCCAAACCACTACAAAGCTGAGTAGTAAGTGCCCTGGACAAGTGTACCAGTGCAAGTGGACCAGTGTACTCACTCGCTCTTGTCTGACTCCCTGGTGATCAGAGGTGGCCGTGGAGGACACAATCTCCATACTCAAGTAGAAGTACAAGTAATTGTCAAAGAAAAAGCTGTGCTTTGTTGCCTGTTGTTGGAAATGAAAACGTCCATGCCAAATTTCAGCCTCCTTCAGCCTCTTTTGGCCCAGTTCAGTGTTCATATGTGCACATTGGTACAGCCAGCAAAATAGCAGTGTCTACATTTCAGTTACGAGGATGTCATGGTCAGTTAAAACTAATTATTTGACATCAAATTAGCACAATGCAAAATTTGTTTTTAGTTTTTATTGACACACCACCTATTCCACTGTCCAGCCCATGTGACAGATGTCACACAAAAGCAGCACTCTCTCCTTAGATATGCATTTGCCATTATAATAGCAACCTCTCTACAACAGCACACTTACCACAAGATGTTCCCCACAACAAGAGTACAGTCCACTATGACAAAACATTCTCCAGAAGTACAACACACTCTCCATAATGACAACACACACCACAACTACAATGCACGCTTCATATTGTCAGTGCTCTCAGCAGAATGACGATGTCACACTAACCTTGTCTGTATCAGCCTCAGATCCGCAAGCACTGTTTATGCTGGGAAACACGTCAGACCATCCATTCTCCGTGCAGTTTTTGCTGATCATTCCTGTGGGGGGGGGGGGGGGGGGGGGGGGGAGTGTTATTTTCACACTCCTGATGGTATCCTGTTCACCTGAAACCAGACGCTCCACCCACAAATATCTGAACAAAACTGAACAACAGAGCATAACAGTGCATTTACAGGGCACTTCAGTCACACACTGCATGTACCAGAAGCCACTGTTTTTCAATCAAGCCCTGGCCTTGCCCTGCATCACTTTGTTTTGAAGCTGAGCTAGAGTTTAAATTGAATCTATTCAAAGACTAAATTTCACAATAATTGTAATAATAAATGCATTATACACTGCTTCTCCATCTAACAGGCATATCTGTTTTTATGTGTTTTGTTGTAAAAGAAAATCTACTAAAAATGTACCAAATTAATCTCACATCAGAGGAAGTGTATTTCCATTTATATTTGAAGGGTGAGTAAACAAAATATTTAATGCATGCTTTAGTGTTGGGCACACCAGAGAAATGGGAGACAGAGATATAGAGACAACAAGTTACACAATACAAAGAGAGGGATATAACTGGAGCACTTACGGGCTTGGGCTGTCAGAACAGAATGCAAACGCCACTGGAGCACATTAATCGGTTTGTATATTTGCCTCTGTGAGCTCTATGGTCAGATGTAGTGCTGTTCACTCTGGGGCTGGGTGCATGAATATAGCCTAAAGTCATTTAGTTTGACACAGGGTGTTCAAGTAGCTAGCAGAGGGGGGGAAAACTGTAAGGTCTAAGAATTTAGTCTTCTCCAGCACATCCCAAAACTTTCAATGGGGTTATGGTCAGGACTCTGTGTTGGCCAATTCATGTGTGAAAATGATTCCTCATGCTCCCAGAACCACTCTTTCACAATTTGAGCCTGATGAATCTTGGCATTATCGTCCTGGAATATGCCCATGCCGTCAGGGAAGAAAAAATCCATTGATGGGATAACCTGGTCATTCAGTACATTCAGATACTCAGCTGACTTAATTTTATTGTCACATAACATTGCTGAGCCTAGACCTGACCAATTGAAGCAACCCCAGATCATAACACTGCCTCCAGAGGCTTGTACAGTGGGCACTGTCCAAAAAACATCCAAACAGCAACTTTTTTTTTGGCCAGGCAGTGTACATCTAAGCTTCCAGAACCAGTGCTAATGTGCAATTATTTTCATTCTATAGGATCCAACAGCTACCTCCCTCAGAGGGAAGAAAATGCCAGTGTGAACATTGTAATCCCTGAAAAGCTATCAAACTTTGAGAAATTCAGGCCAGAATACTGGCAGGCAGCACTGTTTTTCAAACATGTTTCAAGTGTGAGTTCCACAGCAATTGCTCAAACCCTGAAAAAACATCAAGTCAGGATGAAGTAGCTACACTGCTTCTTTTGAGCGAAACAGTGCTCGTATCAAGGAACCCAGTACACTGTACAAAAATAGGCTATACATTTACAGTAAATTACTGTTTACTAGGTGCAGTACTTTTACTGTAAGCTTCACAATAATTTATCATTTATGTATTTCCAGTAATTTACTGAAACATTCACAGTAAATGACAATTAAATGAGAACTACAGTTTGTATCATGGAGTCTTTAATGACCACAGTGAGTCAGGACCTCAGTTTAACTTCTCACCTGAAAGACAGCATCTCCTATAACACAGTGACCCCATAATTGTACTGGGGTATTCGGAATTGATTATGATTGACAAAGTATCACTGTTGCAATAATAATGCGTTTGTAGAAACCTAGTGGTGACTATTTCACTCTAATGGTAAGGTTCAATATAAGTGAGGTTCAGATTCAACAGGGTTGGCTGTAATCAAGCCTGGCTGTGTTCAATCAGTTGAATCTAATTATCAATTAAATTAATTGATAATTAGATTATCAATTAGATTAATTGGTTGGTTGACTTAGTAACTAAGGAGGCAATTATTTTATAACACATGGGTGAATAACTGAATAACTAAAATGTTTGATAACTTTTTTAAAGAAATAAATAATAATTTGAAAAATGTGTTTTGTGTTTCTGACCATTCAGTGTGACACATGTGCAATAATAGAGGAAATCAAGAAGGGGGCAAATACTTTATCATGGTGTAGCATTCAATACTAGCATTCAATGTGTTCAGTCTTCCATAACTCAATTGACCAAGCTTTCAATTACCAGGCTAGTCAAGGGGCTGTAAATGGTCACTGCATGCTTATCATAATGTCAGAATTGTCACAACATTGTAATCACTGAATTAATTCCTGGTACAGTCACAATCTAGATATACGCATATTCAAGCCAGTGGATGTTAATATGATCATCAGATTAATAGTGGTAGTCAGTGATTTGTTATCTTCTAATGCTCAGACAGAAGCATCCTCTTATTCCCAAGTTCCTTGATTTGGTGACCTATTTTCCTCTGACAGCATATCAGATGGAACCCACTTTTTCCGCATAAAGATTCTGGCTTGAGTGCTTTCTGTGAGCATTTTGAAAGGCGGCAAATTGTGGTATGATGGGCTCCAGAGTCCGGGGCACTGAGCATCACTGTATGGAACAGGCATGATTCATTCTGCCTCTGGTTGAAGCTGTTTGACCTTTAACCCTGGATGCCATGTTCCACTATGACTGTATTGAAAAAAAACATATACTTCCTTGATTCAAGACATTGTGTCACTCGTAATTCATAAAAACAACAATTTACTAATTTAGCTACAATTTCAGGGTAACCTTAGACAAGAACCTTTTTGGGCATTATTTTTCTTTTATAGTATTTTTAGCCTATGTGTCATTTGTAACCGTGTGCATGACTCTGATCATTATGAGGCAGTAGCCTAAAAAGTAGTCATTTTATCCTTATGCAAGTGCTCTTCCGTTTTGAATGTTTAGGCAGCTTGGGCGCAACACCGACACAAAGGTGGTTTTAAGTTGGGCTTTATGTTGCGATTGCGGGGGGTTGAGACCCAAACGCAGAGGGTGGAAAAAATACAAAACTTTACTTGAAACCAGGAAACAAAAGGGAACAAAAGGGAACAAAAGGCCTCTCAGGGCAACCTTAAACAAACAATGAAAACTTCAAAACATAGGAACAAGAAAAAAATCCAAAAACACTAGAAAACCAGGGCATAGGCAAGAACACATGGAGCAGAGGCTTACGAACAAACAATCTGACATTACCACAAGGATCCAGCATCTGAGTCAAGGGAGGGGGAAACTTAAATAGAACACACTGACGAGACACAGGAGGGCACCATGAACAATCAGGCCACAGAGAGGGAAGGGAAAACGAGACAACCAGCAAATGCTAATGGAACAATTGGAAACAATCATACAATTAACACAGGGGGAGCAGGACACAAAACAGAAGTGCCGCCATCTGGCGGCCCAACAGGGGAAACGCAGACAGGAACACAGGACCATGACACTTTACCTTTTTTTGTTGTAATCTGCACTAATTCCTGTCAACAGAGTTCACACTTTTTTGTTAACTATTATGGCTATCCTCATTACAGCACATAAAGAATTAATTTGATGTAATGTCAGTTGAATTGTGTGAACATGGAAAATCATGGTAGCTGAAACACCGTCTCGTTTATAGCAGAAAATGAGCTAGGTTCACCAATCAGGACCCTTTCTCCATTACCACAAACACCACTGAAAGACTGGGGGGCAGAATAATTACAAAGGTTTCCAAGCAGATTTCTCTTCCAAGCACAAACTTTGCAAGATATGTTTGTGAAACAATTATTATTATTATTATTATTATTATTATTATTATTTGTTTTCATTATTATTTGTTTTTATTATTTTTTTTTTTTGTGAAACGCTCCAAAAACTCAATCAATATGACTTCAATCAATAAAGCATTAAAATGATTTAAACTGATATAATTTCACATCACTTTGACATTTACAAACATTTCCAATTAACCTGTATTCCCTGCACATTTTTATATCAAAGGATATGTATATGGTGTATTTGTGGCTTAGCTTTAGATAAAATGCAGATTACTGTACAACTGAAGAATTCACATACACTCTCATTTTAGCCACTAACATTCTAAACACCACCGGCTAGTTAACACATCAGGTAACCTTAAATCTTACAGAATAAATCCATTATTGCTTACAATACAATATTCAGGTAGGGAATATCCTTTGCGGTCACACTAGTATTCCTGGCAATACTGAAAACTTGCTTTCAGCCAACACAAACATATGCCTGCTTTTAAAATACCTTAAATCAGACGTGCTGTAGTTGTCAGGAATCCTGCCTGATTCTCCTTGTGTTCCGTTTTAGTTTTGTTTATTTTTTAATTTCTAGTGTTTATTTATTTTTATTTTCAGTTTACTTGTTTTCGCTTGCGGTTGTGTTTTCTGTGTTCGTGTGCTTGGGTATGCGTTTGTTATTGTTTTTCCCCCTTAGGTTCCTGGTTCCTGTCCACGCCCACGCCCCGCCCCAGTTCCACCGGTTTCCGCATCTGCAATCAAGCCTCCACTTACCTTCCTCACCTGCATCCCATCTTCACTCATTGGCGTTGCTATTTAGTTTCTGTGTGCACCTTTTTTCTTTGCCAGATCGTGCCTCTGATTTTTCGAGTAGCCTTTCCAGCCTTGTTTAATGTTTTTGTCCTTCCTGGTTTTTCGACTTTTGCTTGTTTGTTTCCGACCTCGAGTTTAGCCTGCCCGTGCTATTCCTTGCCTTGGTATTTGGACCCTTGCCTGTTTAATCGACCTGCCCCCCCCGGTTCCCGTTTTTGTGCCTCTGCCCTGTCTATTTGATTTCCCGGATTTTGACCCCTGCCTGTACTTGATTAAGAGACTGCTTCTGATTCTGTGCTTCGCAAAATAAATCGCATCTTCTACTAACTCTGGTCCGCTTCTGAGTCCCACCCCAGATCCTGACAGTAGTGGGCTAAAATCTTGAAAAATATCATTATGTTTCATGTGAACTACTTACTGCATGCCTTCTGGAATACACACATACAAGCCTGTCCTATCTTAAATGATGAGGGGGAGATTTTTAGATAAAGGTAAATGAAGTATTTACTGTAGATAAAGGTCTGCAATGGCTCAGCACCCCATTGCTTCCAATATTAGCAAAACAATTTTCCCTCAGAGGTCCCCTATTCAAATGTAAACCAAGCCCAGTCCCTCCCCACCCAAGAGAAAACAGCAGGGTGGTATGGCAGCTAACAAAATCACATGGAATTAAACAGATTCTCACTCGCAGTCTAGCTGCAGTGAGAGAGAGCAAATTTCTTACAGTCTTGTAAGCGACATATGCCATCTTTCATTTTTTTTACATGAATGTAGTCATGTTTTGGGTCATTAAAAATAATGGCCATAAGGATAAGAACTCACCATTTCTTCCAAACAGGTTTCGGAGCACTGCTGGACAAGGATTGCTGACCATCTCTCCTACCTCCGCATGGTCCCAGCATGATATGTTATCCCATGTCCCCCTGCATCCTGATAAAACAGCATACATTCATTTAAAGGGCACACACACACACACACACACGTGCACATGTACAAAAATACACACACACACACAAATATTCCTATTGTAGACAGCACACATATGCATAAACAGGCATAAACGAGGGTGGTCTACCAGTATAAATTTTCTAGGATTCTGATATTATTCTGAAATTACTAATTTATTCTCTTTGGTATTGACATGACAATGCAGGTTACAAAAATTTAACCAGATTTGTTTAAAATTCTAAATGAGCAGAAACAGATACCTACGTGTAATTTGTAACAACTGATTGCTTGCAAAGACACAAATTAATCAACACTTGTTAAATTCTTTTGTTGAGTGCTATTCCACTGTACCTGTTCAATACATGACTTTTAGTCATTATATTACTCCATTACAGGACATATATTTTACACAGATATATAGTTTATTTTTTTGTTATTTTTTCACCTTGCTAAAAAAACACGTTTTCAATGTACAAAAAAAGCCAAGTTACTCACACATACAAAGCACTGTCTATAACTCATTCATTCAAACATATCACCACACCTCTAGTTCCAAACCGGAGCAAACTTTACACCATGACAAACACATTAAAAAAACCACAGGCCCCTCATTCTGTCCTACCTTTATTACTTTACTTCCTGCACCCCACTTCCTCTCCAAGAGCAATTTTGGGTGGGTAACCCCCTCCTTAAAGAGACCAACGCCTATTTAAATTTCGCCTTGTGATTTCCTTGTTGGTCAGTGGATGTGAGTAATTACCATTCATGTTTATACATAAAAGACACTGCATAATTACAGCTGTGTGAAATGTCCTTTATTTTAACATTTGTGCTGCTATTTGTGTTGCTGACTCACCCAGCCAAGCAATGTTATGAATGATGAGTAAGAAATGTTTCTTTATATAGTCATTTTGTTGAAACAATTACAATATGGTAGTGAGCATCACATGGGTGGTTACGTGTTTTGGTTTTTGTACAGTTTTTGCATGCATTCCAATGGAGGAGAACTGTTGTGAAACTGTAGTGGAACACCATCATCAGGCCCTTACCTTTGGAGTACAAGTAGGGCTGTTCCTTAAGTCGCCCAGTACAGTCATCCTCTGCTGTCTTCAGATCTGACATGAAGTGACACATGGGGTGCATCCCATGGGCCTGGCATGAACAGGAACACAGAGACATTTCTCATTAGCAAAACATTTTCTCTTTGGGACTTATATGCACATCCAAGTTTGGAAAAAGCAACTATTGACTGAATTAAATTTTTGTTGTAAACAATTATAAAGTAACACAAATTTACAAGAGCAAAAACCATTCATTATAAAGTCCCTAACAGCTTGTAATAAGGCTGGTAGAGGAGCTTTTACTTCTTAATAGCACAGAGATTTGGAGCCACTGGGATTTAATTTACTACATTTGTTAATAACACGTTTTTTAACAAGGCAACTTGATGTTGATATTCAGTGGGAAAATTATAATTTATATACTTTTTACTGTATTTGTATATTTGTAGTAATTGTCCCTAGTTTTTTTCCTGCGAAACTTCTTACTAAAAAACTTCTTAATAAAATTAAATAAATTCAGTGGAAGATCCATAAAGCATCAAACTCAAAAGCCTCAAATTAATCACACAGGCTGTTTGTTCCAAAACAGTCCTGGAAAATCCCAGTTGAAGCTTCTCCTTTAGAGCCATTGCATTATTTTCAGTCAGAAATAAGCACTTTTTATCAGATGGCTCTGGTGTATACTAAATACATTAACAAAGTCCATCTATGTTGATTCTGAATCTGCCTGTTGCATGATTGCAGAAAGAATATAACTGACTTTTTTGAGGTCTCACAACTGTAGATCAAATCAGTCATGCTAAACTAAACTAAACTAAACTGCCAGTGAAATTTGAGATGAAGTTGTTCTGAGGCAAAAAGCTGGAGATGATTGTAAAACTACAGGCAAGGCTATGAACCTTCCTAGGAGCACCATTAAAAGGCCATTGTAACAAAACGGTAAACAACCCTGACATTGCCAAGATCAAGCTGTCCTACCAAACTGAGTAATCAGAAGAGAAGGACAGTGATCAGAACGGTGATCAAGAGGCCAGCTACAACACTGGCAGAGTTAAAGAGCTCATTGCCTGAAATGGGAAAAGCTGTCCAGAGATTAACAAGCTCTGCAGCTCATTTATTTGAACTCTATGAGAGAGTGTAGCTAGCACGGTCGTACATAGACTGTTTGGAGGGTGAATGCTGAACACAAAGTGCAGATGGGGGGCCAGGGGGTTTACATCAAAGCCCCAAGGGGTGGGATGGGATTGCAATCACGGACGCTTGTAGGGGGTTGGGCATCCCATTAAAAATATGTGGTATGAAAACTGCTGTCCTCTAATACTTTCTAATTTGGCAGGAGTGGAGCAAATTTGAATGGAATGGGCAAAATGTCAGAAAATTTACTCATACAGATAAACCCAAAAACACTCAGACTCTGTACTTGCTGCCAAAGGCCTATCTAGAAATCATTGACTCTGTTAAGGGGAAATGCTGTTGAATTAAAATATTTTTTGCATCATAAATGTGTTGAATTTGCATTGGTGAATGGGAGAAAATATTTAATTGCATTAAATATGTGAGGATGTCACACAATATGTGAAAAAGTTCAAGGGTGTGTGTGTGTGTGTGTGTTTTCAAAAAAAATATTACTGTAACAGTGCTACTTGGCTTACCAGACTCAATGTAATTTCTAAGCTCACCAGTGCTCTCCTTCTTCTTAATAATGTTCCAAGCAGCAGTTTTGGTAAGCCTAAGGTTTGGCCTACTGTATGTCTCTGTTTTCTTCTTATTTCTCAATCTCATAATGGCTTCCTTGACTTCATTGGCACAACTCTGGTCCTCATGTTGACAAATGCCAATAACAGACTCCAAAGGCCATTAAGTAAGGAATAACCAACGACGGGCTGTCCTGTTATTGGAAAATAATGTACGATGGGGGTGGTGCTCCCTTAACCACCCCTGAAGTACATTAGTTTCCAATAACGGGACAGCACGAAGGGGTTTATTCTGCTTATACAACAGGTTACAAACAATGATAGTTACTTAATCAGATGAAATTAAAATATTCTTCTGTGGCTCTTTGGGCATATTGTTTACTGATGTCAAGCAAAACTCTGATTGGTAGTTCTATTTGGACCGTTGTTATGCAGAAACCACTGGTCTTTAATTCTACGAAAACAATAATTCTATCGGGAAAAATAGTTCCTTCTAGTTTTATACTATGAAATTACCTGCACACAGTTGAACATACCTGACAACTGACTAATCAGAAACACTTATGACGCCATTTGTCACAAACATTAAGATGCCTTAAAATGGGGAATTATTTATTTTTAAAAGTGCCGTAAATTCTACATGGTGAACCTAAAATGTATAATGCACATTAATGACATGTGAATTGTTTGATTACAAACCTAAAATTGTGGGGTACAGAGCCAAATCCCGAAAGTCTTTTTCCCAAACATCATTATGGAGCTCGCTATACATATATACTGTTGTAGTAAACTTTTACTTATTGATGCAACCTAAGGAACAGATCACAGTCCCAAGAAGTCAGCCAGGATCAAGAGCAGGGAAGAACAGAGATAGGAATGTATAAGAGTTCTGAGAAGGGGAATGCAGGTTCAGTTCCTATTAAAACACATGGCACTACTTCATGAATTTTCATGTAATCCTTCACATACTGTGTTACTGAATCAGCTGCTATCCAAATGTTTGAGTGGCACTGATTTTTTGATCACAGCTCTTTCTGCCTCCAGCCATGGCCCCCAACTCTAGATTTCATAAGAAAATGTGGTATTCCATACACTTGCACTTGGTTCACTAATATTAGAACTGCTCCAGAAAGATGGCCTGATGTTAAAAAACAACTTTTTGTGTGGTTTGTCTTACTAAAGCGCTCACAAAAATTGTAGTAAAGCATGCACCACTAGGCCCAAATCATTTCTCTTAACCAATTGCATGAATAGTCCTGTCTTCTGGTGCAAATACTGCATAGAACAGGGATATCCAAAGATGCAGTACTGCTGGCTTTCTTTTCTTTCTTATAGACAGCTGATTGAACATCAGTGATTGTGGAGGGATTCCACTCACCTGGCGTCCCAGGTGATAAGTCACTGATTAGAGGGGAAGGATTACAGCCAGCAGTGCTATAGGCCTTGAGCCCCGGATTTGAGTGTCCCTGGCACACAATGAAGAGGCAGCTGGCCTCCTACATTCTGAAGGACCTGATGTTACATTGAAAGCCCAAACAAATCAATTATGCATTCAAAATTGGGAGAAACAAGGGATGATGAAAAGACACTGAAAGACTTTTTTATATCTAAAAGGTATTCTTTTACCTCTACCTATTATTCTAACCTGATCTGTGGTTATCCAAATAGGAATTCACGTAATATTTTATCACGATATTATTAAATTACGAAAGTATTTAAAACCAGAGAAGGTAAGCAACAACATAAGGCCATTTTTTACATCACTGAATTTGGGGTGGGTGGTTGGGAGTGGACTCCCTTTTCAATATGCGCATCAATCTTTTGATCCTAGGATAGAAAATCTCATTTTGGACGCATGTGCGCTTCCACTGGGATTAGGAATGGTCTGTCTCATGAACCACAGTGGCCTAGAGGTAACATTGGTTTTATGATTAAATACATATATTGACAGACAGTAAACATTCTTTACATCTTTACATTTCAAGACAAACAAAGGTCAAAGTATAAACTGGAACATTTTTTGCTTAAACTAAACTCAATGATCAAACATTTTCTAAATTGAATTCATGGTTAATGTACAAGCTTACTGCTTTTAAAATTGTAAAATAAAATTTAAAAATGGATTGTAAAACAATTTAAATGCCAACCATTTTCTTGGCTCTAATTAAAACAACTTGATGTGAAAGCTGCAAAAAATTTAAAAAATAAATAAATAAATAAAAATATCTGCGCTGGTTAATCCGCCACTTAAATGGGCATGCTCAACAGTCATGAAACACGCCCACAGACAGGACTCACAATGATGGGTTTAAAGACGCACTCCCTACCTACCACAGTTCCTTGTAGACTAAATTATAATGTGCACTTTTTCTATCACACTACTGGCTACAGATCATGAAAATTCAGCATCATTCTTACAGAGTAAAATTTAAATAACTTCTGTGCAATCTGAAGAAAACATTGAGACACTTCTTATGTGTCGAAGATAACAGAGATGCCTCCTCTAAGAGATTATCTCCTGTTTCCTCACTCTACTTCACACACACATCCTGTTTCCTCACTCTACTTCACACAGCACACACATCCTGTTTCCTCACTCTACTTCACACACACATCCTGTTTCCTCACTCTACTTCACACAGCACGCACAACCTGTTTCCTTACTCTACTTCGCACAGAACGCACATCCTGTTTCCTCACTCTGCTTCACACAGCACGCACATCCTGTTTCCTCACTGTACTTCACACACACATCCTGTTTCCTCACTCTACTTCACACAGCACACACATACTGTTTCCTCACTACTTCACACACACATACTGTTTCCTCACTCTACCTCACACAACACACACATCCTGTTTCCTCATTCTAGTTCGCACACACATCCTGTTTCCTCACTCTACTTCACACAGCACACACATCCTGTTTCCTCATTCTAGTTGGCACACACATCCTGTTTCCTCACTCTACTTCACATAGCTGTCATGGTTCTGTGTCTGTCTGCGTTTCCTTTTTGGGCCGCCAGATGGCAGCACTTCAGTTTGTAGTTCTGTTCCTTTTCTCTGTCTAATTGTATTATTGTTTTCAATTATTCAATTATTGTTTTTTTGTTGTCTTGTTTTCCCTTCCTTCTCTGTGGCCTGATTGTGCATTGTGCCCTCCTGTGTCTCGTCAGTGTCTTGTCTATTTAAGTTCCTTTCCTCCCTGACTCAGGTGCTGGATCCTTTTGTGTGCTTTCCTGATTGTGTTTCGGTATGTGTCCCCACATGTACTTCTGACTCTGTGTTTGGTCCTGAGTGTTTTCTACCCTGCCCGTGTTCTGGTTTTGCATTGTTTTGGATTTTCTGGATTTTCTTTGTTTTTGCGTTTTAAGAACTTTGCTTTGACAACTTGAGACTTGCCCTGCGTGGCTTTGTTTTTTGTATCTCCTTGGTTTTTGTTCTTATTAAAAGTAAAGTTCTCGGTTTTGATTTACCCTTTTGGATTTCGAGTATTTTTGACTCTGCGTTTGGGTGCATTCCCTCGCCCCACCTGACAATAGCACAACATCCTGTTTCCTCACTCTACTTCGCACAGCACACACATCCTGTTTCCTCAAACTACTTCACACAGCACACACATCCTGTTTCCTCACTCTACTTCACACAGCACACAAATCCTGTTTTCACAAACACCTCCTGATGAAGAGTCTTTAAATGCTTTTAACTGCAGCATTTAAACACGTTTGAGCCAATTGGTGAGTTGGAAGACTGAACCTGAAAAGACTCATTTGAACCAATTATTGTGTTTTTCTGAAAAGAAAACCTTGTTGATTTTTTTCAACATTTTGGTGCAAACCGTTGATCAAAGGCAGAAGCTCACATCTCATTTGCAGCTAGCATGATGGGAGCATATTATAGCTACTGACATACTGAAGAGTACGGCTGAGGGAAGCCCCAGCATGACCACTGCTGGATGAGCAAGGATATCTTTGATTTTTTCTTTATTTCATAAATTTCATTTCAATCTCTCTGAAAGATGCCCCTTGACCAAATGCTGCAGGCTTGAAACTTATTTTGTAATTCAGCTAGAACTGAAGTAAACTGGGTAAATTCCCTCAATAATGCTGCTGTAATAGCACATTCTGTTCAAGTACAATTTATGAATATTTTGACACCAGTAAACAATTAACAAATATAGCTGGATCAAAATAAGCCTTCCTTCTGCAGACCCTAGCTCAGACCCACAGACTTTGATGAACTTGCTGGCCTACTGTGAACATCACTGGTAATAAGGACATGTGACACAAAAAGATAACTTTTTTTGCACACAAGCTCAGTAATATTTTTAACATAAATACCCCTTATTGTTACAGGAGCCTCTGAGGATCAGCATCCATGAGATCACCACATCACCAGCTGCCATTGCATGAACATTGTGTGGAATATGCACTACCCTTCTTAAGCTTTTTGAGTGGTGACTTAAGAAGCATAAAATGTATTGCATCTAAGCAATAACATACTGTAAGTTTCAGCAGATGCTTACAGGACATGCAGATCAGGGTTGGATACATACCATTTTCAGTTCAGTCAGTTAATGAATTGAAAAATCCTCATAGAACATTTTTTCAGTTCATGAATTGATTTTTAATATATTTTCAATTTCCTGTTTTCTCTGTTTGGTAGACAACCCATCACCATGCCCCACTTGCTTAGTCAAACAAGAGGAAATGGCCAAACACTACATTGCATTACTACATTACATTACATTGCATTGATTTAGCAGATGCTCACATCCAGAACAACTTACAGTACAGAATAAAAATAAATGCCTCGATCCGATTTATATGAGCAGTAATCTCAGACCTGGCTAATAACATTCTTAGACTAGTATGTATAGATGCAACAGCATCAAAGTACTAAAAGTTAACTATGCTAGCCAGGATCCATAATACACATTTTAGATACAAATTACATGTATAACCTAAAGCCATTAAAATACCAAAAGCTGAATTAGTACAAAGGTAGTGCTTGGAGTGAGTGGGGCAGTCTGAGGAGGCGGGACTTCAGCCAGTATTGATAGACAGCCGATTGTGTTCTACTGTTCAGACCAAAGACCAAGGAACAAGGAAATGTGTTTTTACTAGGTGAATCAATACTGCACCTAACTGCAGTTAGTTTCCAAAGGCGTATAGCTTGGGAAGATGTTCAGCTGAAAAACGTGTTGACGACTATTTACATTTAGTGGTAACTGGGAAGTTAGCAGTCATGAAACAATGAAACCCTGATGGTACAAAATCATTGAAGAAAATGAGAAACACGACCCAAGTTTTCTGCCTGCACAAGTCTATTTAATTGCAGTTTTATATTTATTAATTATTGAAATCTTGACTACACCGCTGCATGAAACATTAAGCAAGGAACGAAAATAGGCTACGACGATGTCATAATTTCGTAGTTATAAGAGAAGCTGTTGCTAAACCAGAACCCTATTTCATTTCATCCTATGTGCATCATTCAGAACGACATGGGATTTTTAGGGGAATACAAAATAATTTCAAGTAGTCTTGCAATCTTGTGCCAATTATTTAAATTACCGGACAGGATGTTATCCTGATTATTTACTTACACTGATTTGGTTACATTATCTGAAGCGCTTCAACGACCATGTATGGGAAGAACGCAGTATTACTGGCAAAATAAATAAATAAATGCTGAGTTAGGTTTACCAAGAATAAAATACGCCGTCTGTTACAACTCGATTCATAGCTATAGGCTGCCATACTTAAAGTGAAAATGTTTCAAGGTTAACAATTCTGCAAATATTTGATTTCATAGCTGTGTTAAAACATAGCCTTTAAAGTTATTGGTGTCTTTCTCCCTCCATAGGCCGCGATAGTATAAAAAATTAGGTTAATTTTCCATTAAATTTCCATTTTTCTTGGGCTTCACAGTGATATTTTTAAAAAAAACAGTACATATTTACAATATAAAGGCCGTGGTCACAAACAGAAAACAATTAAAGTTTCCCTATGTGTTTATTCAACAGTTTTAAGCTTCCAAGAACCACCCAAGATGGGGTTCGTGTAGCCTACAAACCGATTGTCTGCATATCTGTGATACATTTTGAAAATAATAAATTGAAATCTAAATCAATTCGGCACATTTGTCCTACCATCCGTTTGAGGGATTCCTAAACTGTTTCCCAACATGTGGGCAAACTCCGCATTCGAACTTTAGGCTATGAGGTGATGTTATTTTATATAATAATAATAATAATAATAATAATAATAATAATAATAATAATACTTACAGGGGATGACAACAAAAATGCAAGGAAAAATATCAATTTCCAGCGTCTCATCCTCATCGCTAGGTCAACTTTCCAGAGCTGGAGTAATCTACTGAGAACTCATTAGTTCTAGTTTGTGGAGCGATTATCTCAATTGGCGCCTGTTCTTCAAAAGTCATCAGTTGAACGGCATTTTAATGCCAGACAATAGCTGCCTACTTTAAAATGTGCAGATTACAACATTAAAGAGCGGTATGACATTTTAAATCTACGCTGTCTGAAGAGCAAACCCAATATAGGCTGCTAAAATAATCAGGTAAATAGACAGAGTTGCAGTTAGGACCCGAGTTGTACTGTCACTCCTGCCGTTAACTCGAGATGCAGCCGTCACAGCAATCATCAGTGTTTTAACTCGGGCGGACAACCCCGTCTTTCTCTGACCATCCCTCCTCGGAGGGAATGCCCACTACTGAGACAACTTGGTCTGGAAAGCGCTTCAGTCACTGCTAGAAAATTCACGGGAAGGCTAACCTTCTCCACAAATTAGGCGACGTTATTTTAATAGCTAAATGAAAATTAAAAACATTTGGTCTGCACGTGGTTTATATATTTTCACAAACATACTATAGGTAAGTATTGTCATTGCCTTTTTTGGCTTAATGTATGTTAATTAACTATAGGCTAGCCTAAAAGACTTGGGCGAACTGGCCAGAGAAGAGAAAGATCACCTTTTATTTTATTTACGATTGCCTTTGTTTATAATGCAGAAGGTTTGCAGTCACGTTATTGTAGCACAGTAATAGGCACGGAATATTTTTCTGTTATGACAACCTCTCTTGCTTACATAGCCTACACAGACGTGGGCATTCTAAACATCATGTAGCCCATATTCTTATAATAATTTTACGATTTCCTCGTAGGCTACGATTGAAAAATAATTCCTCGAATTCGTCAACAAAAATAAAATGCATGTTTTAAAATGTCTTAAAATGCATAACACACATGAGATAACCATGACAGAGTCGTTTTTCGAAACTTTCATTTAATGTTTTGGATGTCCCGTGTGTTGGTAGCTTCTTTAATTTTTCAAAGAGATTATTTTTTTTATTAATACGGGTTTTCATTTAATAGAACACATACTAATCCTCCAAAAGATATTGCTTGCGGGTATCAACACAAAATGCAGTGACGTGTCCTCACTATTTTTTGTGTACGTATTAAAAGTATTTATATTTTCATTGTCAAAAAGTCAGTCCTGTCATATATATAATTGTGTGTGTGTGCGTGCGTGCTTGAGTTTGGAAGCCATTTCTACTTCCTATTCTCAGTACTGTGCTGTACTTGTCAAAAATAAAGGTTGTTGCACTCCCATTTTCTCACACATTCAGAAATAGAAGAAGCACGTATTCTTCACTCGCATAAATAAATAAACAGCATGCAGCGCCTCTCAGCGACAGATACTTCCCATATCATGTGGGACAGTGCTTTGAGTGGTTATAGCGCCACAGGTTTGACGTAGTGCCCTGCAAACCAAAGCAGTCAAGATGGCTCTCAAGGAAGGAGTCACTGATCTTTTGCTCTTAAAGTTTGCTCTTAAAATATTAATTGGTTCCCCTGCAAAAAAGCCTCTCTTAAAATAAAGATGTGCTATAATAAGCTTTATTTTTTTTTTGACAGGACAGTCTAGAAAAGCCAATAGCTCTCCACCATTAGTTTTGTGTATGTAAGGGTTTGAGGAAATTATGGAAACACCACGTGAAAAAGACTTTAGCTTTGAATGAACTAAATCACAAAGGCAGAATGCATGTCAGTCATACTAAGTTGATTACAAATTAGCAATATGTGTCAGCTAGAAATATAAAGAGGTCTGACCATCAGCTTTTTGTTATATGAGTCTCCAAAACAAGGCAACTAACAGAGTTTCAAATTTGGTAAATAGTTGGTGCCTGAAGGTGCATCAGTCACAAAAACCAATAAATTATTTAATGCAACAAGGGGAACAGCGCCAAAAATTGACAAAATTTGCCAAATACGAACAAACTGCATCGGCAAAGAGGAACAATGATCACAAGTTGCTCACCTACAGGGACTGATGGACATTTAACAGTATAGTTGCTAATGTTAGGATATTTTGCCCTTATTCGTGGAGTCAAATGCAGGACGATGAAGAACACACTGACAAAGTTTCCTCAGAGGATTTGACGTTTAATTCAATGCGCAAGGGAGAGACAGACCCAGCACATTCGGGCGCTGCGCTGAGAGAATCTCTGCCGATCACGCTGTGTGGTGTCTGGATATACAGTTTGCAGTCATACATATCAAAAGGTTGAGTTAAGTGGCGGGCTGGAGACAAATGGTCTTGTCCCTTCCCGGGGACCCTCGCAGCCATTTAGCATAGGAATGAGACATCCTTGCCGCAGACACTGGAGGTGTTATACTGAGACACACTACAGAGGGGCTAGACACAGAGGCATGCAAACTACAGACAGTAATGGCAGAAACGGAAACACAATACACTACATATAATATATATATGTGTTAAGAGCCGGGCTCGGCCTGGACCCAAATGCAGGACTCAGAGACAGCAGTTAGATGGAATTCAGGAAAGGGGTTTTATTGAGTACAGGCAGAGGGCGGTAGGGACCAGGGCAGACTTGGGACAGGGACCGTGAGGGTTGGTGAGGAGGTCCGGGATCCGGCTTGGCGTGGCGCTGAACGGGATGCGGTAGAAACCCGGGCAGGCTTGGAGCAGGGGCCGTGAGGGTTTGTGAGGAGATGGTCCGGGATCTGGCTGGGCGTGGCGCTGGACGGACTTCCTCCGGTTTCGGCGGCGGAGCTGGGCTGGGGACTGGGAGGCCGGCGAAGGACGGGCTGGACCGGGAGGTTGGAGCTGGGGAGGTAAACTGGGGAGAACAAAGGAACACGAAACAAGACGCAACAAAGACAAACACGTAGGTTCGACAGACAGGGGAACACTGAAACAAAGTGCATGAACAAAACTCAGTGGCCAAGAGAACAGTGCAAGGTAAGGGAAACGAAGAAGGTGCAGAGAAACGGGGTACGGAAAATAGAACTAGGCTTGGGTTATGCGCAGATTGCGTGGTGCAAAGCTAGGCAACAAATCAATGATCTGGCAAGGGGCGAAACAAAAAGCGTGACTTTATAACCTGGTACTAATTAGAACTAATAAGGGCGGGTGTGAGGAATGCGACCTGAACGAGTGAGAAAATGGCTGAGGGCTGGAAGTCATTAGGGAGTGCATGGGGAAAGGTCACGCCCACCCTGTGGGGAAAAGCAAAGACATGGTGAGGAACACGAAAGCACAAGGAACATAAGTAACAGGAACACAAGGAAATCCACATGACAACCGAAACACGGGGGCATGACAATATGTATACTAAATAAAACTTGGAACCTATCACTAAACACCCCAAAAGCTTGCATTTAGGGCAGAGCAACCATTCAGAAACTTTTTTATGTCCAAGGCTAATACACACATTTGCATAATAAGAACAAAAAACATAAACAGAACCTGGAGTCCTGAGCATTGGAAAAAATCTGGCGAGTTGTCTTTTTCAAACATCTGGTTGGGTTTATGTTTGAAGTAAGCCAAAGAAAGCCTTCAACCCACAGTCTGCTGCCGAATGTCAAACATGGTGGTGGATCTGTTATGGTATGGGCATCCATCTCTTGGGAGTCATTGGGTCCAATGATTGCTTTGCATGGTCACATAACAGCCAAGGAATATGAAGCCATTTTACGAGATCAGGTGCACCCTATGGTGTAAACACTGTTCCAAGATAATGACACTCAGGGCAGGGCACGGTTTGCGGGAGGAATTCAAGGCAATTAGAGGCCCATGCCTACTGGTTAAGTAGGCACGCACCTGGATTATGTTATGAATCAGTCCAGGATTTCAAAGTGTGCTTCTTTTCGCAGTAGGCGTCTGAGACTGAGATCCCCACGATGGCAAGAGAGAGCACATACAGGCAGCATAAAAGGCTGAAAAGCAACCGTGTATAATTTCATTTATTTTGTCTTTGTTGTTTTAGTTTATTTTTTCCAGATCCAGTGAGGGTGACTGGTAAAGGTTTTTGCGTTTGTTTGTGCTTGTGTGTGCTTAGGCTCTCTCTCGTTATTCAAAATAAAACGCTGGAGTTATCCAGAATTCCCGCATCTCCCTGTGTCCAGCTCTTCTGTCCCTACTTGGATGGTCACTGCGTGACACACCCCCAAACATTATTGCTAAACAAATGCAGTCAGGGTTTTATGAACACCAGGGGTCTGTATCACAAAGCAGAATTACTGAGTTAGCTGGATAACTACACTGAGTAACACTCGGAACAGCTCTATTTACTTCAGTCCATGTTCCAGATTTGAAAGAGTTCCCAGGTTTTACACAGTGCCGTTGACCATCTAACGGCCATCTAACTCAGTAATCCTGCTTCATGATACAGGCCCAAGGAATCAAATGCCTTTCAAGGCTTCCACAATCACCAAATATAAACATCAGAACCTTTATGAGAAGTTCTGAAGTGCAGAGTGTGAAGTGGATTTCCATCCCTTCATCCTTAAAGAACTGGAGGCTCTTCTTGAAGAATGTTCCAATACCTTATTGCACACCATTCAGAAATTATATGACAACATTCCAAGAAAGACAAATTGTTCTGCAGGGGAAGGGTGGCGCCTGCTCCTTATTTACCACTTGATAATCATATATTATTGTCCAACCCCTGTATACGTGAACACAAACAAACACATAAAATGAGAAAACTAAATGCATAAGACTAAGAGTCATGCAGAGTAGTACAAATTGTTATTTTATTTACCAGTTAAGAGCCTTGAAAGATTGGCTTTCCTTTCAGAGAGCCTCTGTCCTGAAAATTTGAATGTTATCACTGGCATTGAAATGAAAGCCACAATGTACACAAAATTTCCAAAAGTATGTGGACACCTCAACATCACACCCATATGTACTTGTTGAACATCTTATTCCAAAACCATGGGCATTAATAAGGAGTTGGACCCACCTTTGCTGCTGTAATAGCCTCCACTCTTCTGGGAAGGCTTTCCAGTAATTTTGGAACATGGCTGTAGGGATTCGGTTCCATGTAGTCACAAGAACATTTGTGAGGTTGGCCATTGATGTTGGGCATAAGGCCTGGCTCGGCATTTCAATTCATCCCAAAGGTGACTGACAGGGTAGAGGTCAGGGCTCCGTGCAGACCAGTCAAATTCTTCCCCACCAAACCCAGCAAACCATTTCTTTATGGACCTTGATTTGTGCATGGGGGCATTGTCATGCTGAAACAGGAAAGGGCCTTCCCTAAACTGTTGCCACAAAGTTGGAAGCGCACATCTCTCTAGAATGTCTTTGTATGCTGTAGCATTAAGATTTCCCTTCACTGGAACTAAGGGTCCTAGACTAAACATTGAAAAAGAGTCCCAAGCCTTTATTCCTCCTCCACCAAACTTTTCAATTGGCACTATTCGGGGCTGAACATTTGGTACTAGGCATTCTGGAAAATTCTGATTCGTCAGTCAGACTGCCAGATAGTGATGCATGATTCATCATTCAAGAGAACATGTTTCCACAGCTCCAGAGTCCAATGGCGATGTGCGTTACACCACTCCAGCCAACACTCGGTATTGCACATTGTGATCTTAGGCTTGTGTACAGCTGCTCAGCCATGAAACCCCATTTCATGAAGCTCTTGATGAACAGTTCATGTGCTGACATTGTTTCCAGAGGTAGTTTGAAACACTGTAGTGAGTGTTGCAACCAAGGACAGATGATTTTTATACACTACACACTTCAGCACTCAGCAGTCTCACACTGTGAGCTTGTGTGGCCTCATCTCTTTGCGGCTGAGCTGTTGTTGCTCCGATACATTTTCACTTCACAATAACAGCATTTACAGTTGACTGGGGCAGTTCTAGCAGGGCAGAAATTTGACAAACTGACTTGTTGGAAAGGTGGCATCCTATGACAGTGCCACATAGAAAGTCACTGAGCTCTTCGGTATGACACATTCTACTGCCAATGTTTTCAATGGAGATTGCATGGCTGTATTCTTGATTTTATGCACCTCTTAGCAATGGGTATGGCTTAAATAGCCAAAACCACTCATTAGAAGGGGTGTCCACATACTTTTAGAAATGTTGTGTATTTTTTCTCTTTTCTTTTTTTGCTATTATTACTGTTCAGCATGTGAACAATTATATTGCTTTAAATGTCAAGGCCTTTATTCTTGAAATTCAGGCAGGTGGAAGGCCCTCATGAAACAGGGAATATGAGAATGAAGGATGCAAAGCCAATTGAGTCTAGCATGATTGTCATAACTACTACATTCAGTTGCTCCTGGTGTGAAAAAGTGAGTGGTGTGATGTGGATACGAATACAGCATTTCGACAGGTTGAGCTTCCACCTGTCACCAAGATTTGCATCCACAACAAATGCGCTGACTATTGATAAACCAGCAAAATCACGTAAGGTAGAATGCCTGGCTTACAAAGGATTTGAAAATTCATATTTTTATAATATCTCAATAACAGAAAAGGCATGTTTTTGTTTTTATTTTTTGAAATTGCACATCTCACCACTTTTTAAAATACTTCCCTCCAGGGGGATATTTCACAAAGCAGGATCACCGAGTTAGCTAGATAACTGTGCTGAGTAAAAGCCGAAACAGCTATTTTTAGTTCAGTCCATGTTCCAGATTTGGTATTGTTCTGGGTTTAGCTCACTGCAGTTATCCAGCTAACTCAGTAACCCTGCTTTGTGAAACAGGGGTGAAACAGGGCCCAGGGTTCTAGAGCTTGTGATATTTTCAGGTTTCCGACAATCGGATTGGTTCAAGCAAATTTTAGTTGCAAATTTGCTTGGATTTTGCCTTTAGATTGCAGTTTAATCAACAGCTCATTATTTCGGCAGGCATGTCTTTCATGAGAGTGTCATCCTGGTCAGACTAACAGTATCATAAGGTTCTGAGCGAATGATACTGATACTAGTGACACAGGTGAATGCTAGTCATTATTTAAATCAACAAATCCAGCATGTAATATCCTTCAACCCAAACTTTCTACTTGATGATATGGAAAATTAAATAATAATAATAATAATAATAATAATACATTTATTTTATATAGCCAGTCTCAAAGATGCAAAGATTTGTAATTCAGGCTTCTCAGATGCTGATGCTGCACGCACACTAACACAAGCCAGACATTCTTCCTTAAACTGAAAGGGGATATGCCTCAGAGAGACTCAAAATTTTGGAGAGTAAATTTTTGGGGTTCATACAATACAGAAAGTGTTTGCTTACCTTGCCCTCTCCCAAAATCATCAGTAACCCCAGTGTCCTAGCTTCACACGATCAATAACAGCAGTGCCCTGTACTCACGTGATCAGCAACAGTGTGCTAGCCTCACACAATCAGTTAGTACTGCTTACCTGAATTCTATCTGGTTGCTATGCTGTCTCAGTCAGAGCTGTTCCAGAAGATGTCACTCTGTTTAGACTACCAGCAAAGTCCAAGATATTGTTAATAAGTTTAACGGTCACAAACAACTTCCTTGTGTTGATGTAACTAGTCCAGAATTGGATGGAGAAATAGCCGGTTAGATTCTGTGCTGTGTTGTGTATCAGATTCGCATTATGGGCCACAAGTTGGATATAAAATGAGTGTACAGTCAGCAAGCCCCGGTTTACTCTTCCTGTGCTTGACTTTGGCATTAATAAATGAGCGCAATGGCTCAAAAGTGCAATCTGCCGGTTTCTCTTGCTGAAATTGTTAAAATTTTCAAAAGAAAACAGAGATCAGTGCTGCAAGGCAGTGACCAACTTCATTCTGAAAGGGCAGCTGCCATTTTCATCTGTGGAGGCTCCATGGTTTATGGAAGTAAGCTGAAACAATTTAAGGATATTGCTGTATAGATATTCTATGGATAATGTTGCATGGTTTGCTTAATAATGATCTATACTAATGTAGTTTTGTGTTCTATAACATTTATTTTAGGGAGATGACAGGGAATCTAAATCCAAATTGTCATCCAAACTCCCAAACAGAGACATGCTTTCCAATGCATGCACCCTCATATCTGTGAGATAATGCTGTAGAGCAGTGGTGTCAAACTCATGCCATGGAGGGCCGTGTGTATGCAGGTTTTCATTCCAACCAATTAATGCTGCCTTAATTGAGTCCAATTACTCATTCAGCCATATGCGTTTAACTGCATTGAAGCACAGAATATAAGAAAATTTTTATTTAGACAATGCGGGTCACCATAGACGTCGGGTCACCATTGTGCACAAACCTGCATCCCTAATTCAGCAAATAATTTAACTAATTAAATAATCAAGATCTGAGGCTGGAATGAAAACCTGCATACACACGGCCCTCCATGGCATGAGTTTGACACCACTGCTGTAGAGAGTGTTAGAAGAAATTAGGAAGAAGTGAAGAACAATAGGAGAGGTGGTTGTATGACAGGGAAAGTCCTGCATACTGGGGCAGTTTACACATCCCGGACTGAGTATGTTGTTTCTCAGGAGATCAGGAATCTAGCGTGCAAGAGAAAGTGGTAGCCAAAACTATTGAGTAAACTAGAAACTCGAAGACGACTTCAGGGTTAATGATGAGCAGTGTTGTGCAAGTTCACACTTCCAAAGAGCAAGCTCAAAGTTCAGTTCACACAGATTAAAATGAACTAGTTCACGTTCATAGTTCACAATTCTGAATTTTGAACTAAGTTCACAGAAACAAAAAATTAAATAGTTCACGTTCATTTCTTCCATTTTTTAAATTCTATTCTATTCTTTTTCAGTAGAACCTCCTCCTGCCCATCCACCCCAAGCCCCCAATCATTGCCACTGCTCACTCCCCAAACTAAATGAATTACATACTACTATAGAATCAAGATTACTTTTAAAAGCCAAGAAAAAACAATGTGAGTATATGTTTTGCCACTTAAACAATATGTCATATTATGCAGAAAGTGAATAAAAGAGGTGCAGTAAAGGTATAGCCTACTGTAGATGCAATGGGTGAAATTTTATTTAGCCTGCATGAACCAAATTAAGCAGAAGTTCAAAAACACAAAATAGATTCATATGCTTCCAAGCTAACTGGTAGGCCTACAGGCTCCACCACTGGCTTCATTACAGTCGCTAGCTGAAAGATGTGCTATGATCAATCCTGTAGTGGGACTTCTGCGTTTATTGAAGGTGCAACAGAAATTTTTGGTGCCGTTGACCGTAATGCTTTCATTTTTATCATTCGACTGACAAAGTAGGCTACCGTTAAAAAGCAAATTTTATGGGTTAGTGCTATTGGCTTATGCTAGCTATATCATATAAACCTCATACGGGGATTAGTAAAGGCTAACAACACACTAGCACTTACTTCTTGTTAGTTTTATCACCACTGCTGTGAAGTTAAAGGTGGACAAACTACGTTTTCTATGAGAAATATATACGTCTATGCTGCTTACGGCACCCGACGAGGATTTACGGCAACAGGCATGCCAGCATGGCTAGTGAAACCGGCTCTAATTTTAGCAACGCAGCTACAAGTATTGCTGAAGCCAGTTCATATGAATATTTGAAATACTTTTATGAACAAATATATGTCTATGGTAAGCAGTGCGTGAGCGTCGTTAACTCTCGGGAGAGCATAGTTAACTCATAGTTGCAAAAGGATACGTTCAGTTCACCGTTCACCAGAAATATGAGCACGTTCAATGAACACCGCTCTTTTAGCGCGTTCATGCACAACACTGATGATGAGGACTCCACCTTTGCAATGACCATCAAAGAGAAGGTTTGCAGTGGTCTTGTACAGCCCTACCAAGTATGTAGTAAGTTCTCATTGGTCTCTCAGTTGTTTCTATTAGCTATAATTGCAGATCAGATTCCTATTATACTAATCAAACAGGCACTTTCATTGATTCAGATTGTAATGAATTGGGTAAGCCAAGCACTTAGTGTCTATTCTGTGGCGTTGAATATTGTTTTGTTTTTTGTCTGCTTTTCTATACTGTAAGCACCTCTCTACTTGAAGAACTGTTTGTTCAGGAGGACAGAGCCCCTGAAGTAAAAAGAGAGGACATTCTCTGCACCACTGAAAAGAATCAGAAAGAGACTACCAGAGTCTACCAACTACCCTCACCTCAGTGACCCCAACAACCTGGTGGTGGGAGAAGAGAGACCCTCTGCAAATGCTATCAGAGCTGACAATCAGGTATCTCTATGTGCAAGCATCATCTACACCCTCAGGGTGTATATTTTCTACTACAGGGGATACCATCAGCCAGGAGTGGGCTTGTATGTTGTCTGAAAAACAGACTTGTTGATTTTTGTAAGAGAATAATTTATGTGGGAGATGTAAGCGCTTGAGACTTGAATGTGCACCTCTCATAATAGAGTTCTTTTTGGGCAGTGAAAAACTCAAATTTGCACTGATTCTTTTGTGCAATTATAGTCTCTTCTTAACCTCTATATTTGTTATTTTTGTTACAGCAATATCGTTTTTATTTGTCAGAACATGTTTAAAAGCGGCTGCTATGATACTAGTGCTGAAACAGTTTTAAATCAAACCAAACTGTGATGTGTGTGTGTGTGTGTGTGTGTGTGTGTGTGTATATATATATATATACTTACTATTTTTACTATTGTAAAAATGCTTTGAGTAAATACTCAGTTCATTGTTTCTACAATTGTTTCGACCGCCCAGGAGCTAAAAAATCAACTTACAAACTGACCCTCATTCAGTAAGAGCACATTTTTGTCAAAAGGGAAATTTTAAATGACAGGCAGAAAAATTATAGGTTATTGCAGTATATTCCAGTAAAAAACAAATAAGCAACAAAAAACGCCTATCAAAAAAGGTTTTGACAAGGTACCAGCATAAAATTTAATGTATCAGTACTAGCACCAGTATTGAAAATTTTTAAACGATACCAAACCATACCATCAGTAATAGCAGTGCCCTCTACTCGCATGATTTTGCCAAACATTTTATTTGGGTTTGAATGTTTGACAGCAGTTGCTGAGCAACCCAGGTCAACCCCCCTTCACACTTGGGACACTTGTATTTTACGAAGCACTCAGTCCTCACTTCCAGACAGCAGGCAAAGATGTCTGTAGTAAAGTGAAAATGTGGCTCCTTCAGATTTTATAGCTGTTCCAGTCTCTAGTGACCTGTCCCAACCTTTCAGTGGGAATGGTGGCTTCAGTCCCATGCAATATGAACTCACAAGACACTGGCCTCGGAGCTAGTTCACCCTAAAAAATGGTATTTTTATGTCAGACGATAATACAGACACCCAGGCCATGATATGTGTAGTGCACTAAGTTTGTACAAGTCAGAGTTAGACAGATAAACTTAATCAATGTCTTTAAAATAATCAGTGAATTTGTATATCACACATTTGATGATGCACTGGGAACTGGAAAAATATATTTAGATGGTGTCTGATGTGACCTTGCATGCATAGCACGGTGCTGCAGACTGCCAGTAGATACAAAATGTGCTTGATTTGAGATTGATGCTACATTCACTTTCTGTTTAGGAACCATCCAAGAATCTTTCTGATTTCTCAGCCAATCTCACATTAGACTAAACATTTAAGAAAAAGCTTGCATTCCGGTTTCCTGTTAAATGTAATTTATAAAAAGAACAACAATCCAATACACTCAACAAACAATCCTAGCATTTGTACATCAAACGCATGTGTGTGTGTGTGTGTTTGTAGACAGTAAGAGAGGGGACATAAAAGAAGAGCAGATATGTTGTTAATATATAGATTGATAAACACTTTATTGATTCATTTTATTACATTGAATGAATTTCACTTAAAATTGTAAAATGTCAGCAGTGTGAACCACCCCTAGAAACAGGGTTGTGAGCTAAATAGGTAATAAGGTAATTACTGTTGTTTTGACCAATAGCCTGCCTGGGACTACAGCATCTAATCACACACCAGCGACCCCTGCACATCAAATATCTTCTTCCAATGCATACCTCCGCTAGCTCGGCTTGAAAACTGCAATATGATAAAAAGCGGAGCCTGACTTTGTATTCCCCAGAGAAGAGTACATGCTTGTCTGTGCTGTCCCAAAATCAACAACAAATAAATTAATCAATAATGTGCATAATAACATGTTTCAGCAGCATCTGAAGCAGGTGGTCTTTTTAATACACCAACACTCTTATGATGTAACAAGGCAGTTAGTAGGAAAAATACATTTAATAATGCATACCCAACCATATATTTGGAAGACCCACAACAGTTTTTTTTATTGTTTGGTTCTACATGTTTCTTTAAGCTGGTCACAAGACATCACCTTTTAAGACAGATTATTGGTGTACTACTATAGTATTTTAACAGGCATTCTCATGAGAGTGAGATGAGATCCTGATTTATTTATTTATTTTTGACATCTAATTCACTTTTCTGAAAATGGTCTGAACATGTGGAGCACTGCTTTTTCAGCAGTGAGAGCTGGAGTTTCTCCAAAGGATTCAGTAGTGAATTACAATTTAGCATTAGTATTTTATGCAATGGAATAATTGACAGATTTATCCATGACTGAATTTGCATTTGCCATTGAATGTTTGTCACTTAAAGTTAAAGTTTTAGATTTAATTTATTTCATGTTTCAGAGAACACGTGCATTTCAGCAAAACAAACAGGCTTGGCAAAAATGTATAACCTAGCCTTTACCCAGAAGAGAACTATATGTTGTATCTTGGAGAATTTGATATACAAATATAACTAATAAGGATAATAATTTACTAATAAGGAGCTGGGGCTACCCTTCGCCTGCAGAGCAGCTTCAATCCTTCTTGGAAGGCTGTCCTACAAGTTTTGAACTGGGTGTAGTGGGATATTGGACCATTCTTCACTAAGGAAAGCCTCCAGTTCTTTGAGGGGTGAAGTTTCATCAAGTAGATGAAACCTACTTCTACCCTCTGTTCCAGGACCTCCCATAAAGGGTCAATGATGTTTAGATCTGGTGATTGTGGAGACCATGGAAGGTGTTTGACTTAATCCTGGTGTTCAAAAAACCAAAATATAATCAATTCTGTCAGGACCACTGTCATCAAAGTAGATCTTTATTGACAGCAAAGGCAATACAGTTATGTATGACGGTATGGCTCTGTTCTGGAGCTCTCCCACCAACCACGCAGCCCACGTGGATAAGGCCAGGAGGCCAGCAGCCAAAATCCCCTAGAGGGGTACACACAGAACTGATCCAGCAGCAAAGCAAGTTCTTAACACATAGGGATGGAGCAATGCATATTCTTAACACATAGGGATGGAGCAATTTAACACGTAGGAAAGGAGAAATGCAAATTGTTGACACACAGGGATGGAGCTGGGGTGGTGGAGGGGATTTACAAAGCAACGTGCAGTAGCTTGCATGCAGGAGGAGCAGCCGAATGAGTAGATGGAGGCTGTTTAAGTAGACCGCCCTGTTAAGTGAATGTACTGTGATAGGCGAACATCACTCAGCTGAGCCATCAGCTGATTCAGCCGGAGCGCTTGACTCTCGTGGCCTGCCAGAACTACGCGATGCTCCATTTTACTAAAACGCATTCCTTAACATATGACAATAGATTTAATTGCATAAGGGTAGTAAGAATGGCTAGTTATGTACCAGCCCCCATGCACTATGCACTCCTAGCCCCAGCTGACACGGTCAGGATTAGATTGATTTTTTATCATTGATCCCCTTTACCAATACACTATTCCTCAAATGATTTTAAGATGCTTACCTATTGCTTTGTTAGTACACTTTGGGTAAGGCAAATATTAACCAAATATTTATTTTGGCCCTGAAATTGCTGAAAACAATAATGAGCCAGGATACCTTGCACACACACCAAACTGCTTAACAGCCTCATGGTAATCTGGTCTCATCTGTTCATGCCACTGTGACATCAACCAATTGATGTGAAGGGCATGGAATAGATTAATAAAACAACTGCAGCTTGGATTGGTGTCAAAGCAAGTGTTTATTGTCCAATTTTTCTTAAAGTGGAGGCTGATAAATAATTTTTGATATATTGTCAGTTATAGAATCTTTGAAACTGCAGCCCATAACCTTGTCTCATGCTTTTTACATCAGTAGCTTTGTGTCTGACCGTAGTGACAGCAATGACATGAAACCAGGCAGCTGGAGATTACATGGTATACATTGTAAGTAATGCTGCATGAAGTGGTATATACATCACCATCTCATTTTTAAAGTGCGCCTTTAAAGACCCCCACCACTCAAAACCATGTTTGTAATGGTTAACTCCTCATGGAAGCATGACTTTCACTTTACAGATTGATTTTTGTACAGAACGTACTTCCACTGTACAGCTTCTTCGTACTTCCCTGAAAATTCTGAGTTGGAAACATGCACATACAAGCAAAATTTGTGATGTCACGAATATGTCAAAACAT
This sequence comes from Anguilla anguilla, assembly GCF_013347855.1. Classification (NCBI taxonomy): domain Eukaryota; kingdom Metazoa; phylum Chordata; class Actinopteri; order Anguilliformes; family Anguillidae; genus Anguilla; species Anguilla anguilla. The sequence continues at coordinate 40,745,051 of NC_049204.1, read as the reverse complement.
ATTATGTTCCATTACGCAAAGATATGAAAATTATGGGAGAGTGATGTGATAAACTGAAACCTTAGCACACACAAATCTGACTAGCTAGTGACATTGTTGTGACAGTTGGTGTATTGAACATGGCAGACTGCACAGTTTTAGGATGCAATCCCAAGGTTGGAACTTTGTTCCACTCGTAACCAAAGGGGCCCATTCTAAAACAAAAATGGGCACAATTTGTTCATAAAATTGCATAGAACTGATGGAAGTACCTTACAGCATAGAGGGAATCTATGTTTGTAGTGCAAATTTTATAGATGACTGTTCCAGAACATCTAACAGAAGCTGATGGCCTTCTTAAGAAATTGATTTTGAACCTGGATACTGTGCCTACTAGTTGCCAATTTGCATATTAATTGATTCTGGCATTCCCAATGAGGGTTAAAGTGTAGAGATGCTACTAAGGCATTTTCAGTAGTTTATTAAACATTTTTTGGTGGAAAATTAAACAAATGAATGAAACAAATTATTATTCAATATTGAATACTTTTTTAAGGTTTTAAAATACATCTGGAGGGGTAATTTAACTAAGTGAGCTGTTTAGTGAGCTCACTGTGTTCTTGTATGGAAACACTGGCGCTCCTCTGTTTATGCATACATAAACCAAGAGACAATCTTTCTATTTATGCTTGCCCCCTTCAATATTATGAAGTAGTTATAGCAACAAATGCCCTTAAATTCACATTACAGGGTAGCTTTTGTAGCGGTTAGTCTCTAAACATTTGTCTAGTTCCAGCTTCTTTATTGAAGCTCACTCCCCTTGTGGGTTCAATTAAAAGAGAGTTGTTCAGAAGTATTGTAAGGGTGGTGAACCTTCTGAGATATCTTTGTTCTGGATAATACATCTTCATTTAGTGTGTTATCTGTCTATTTTCCAACCAATGTAGGACTATGGATTAAAGTGAATGTGTCTGGAGATTAAGCTTTTAGTATATAATTTCTGAAGCAAGCACATGAAACACCCCTCAAGATAAACAGATGTTCAGCGAAAAAAGAATGCTTGGTTTACTGCTTTTTCAAAAATGATGTATTGAGAAATAGAGTTCCTTCATCTTGCATAATATCCTTGTACAGTTGTAAATAATAGAATTCTGACATGTTTGCCACTTTATTCACAGCTAAATTAAAAAAATTATAAATCTAACATTTCAGCATTTAAAATAGTATTTTAAAGCTAGTATGAATATGCCAACTCTGCTATTTTCCTGGAAGAGTATTCCAGCATTGGAACTTTGATTGATAGCGAGTGTTATGGTCAGATGAGAATTTGAGCTGTTTTGCAACACACACAAGTGATGAGTTTGAGGTTTAAAGAAGTATACATATACTATAAGCTAATACAGTACTTACAGTGGTGGGTCTTAGAGTGTATGGTGTCTATGGGTCATGGGGCTCTTGCTAATCAATGGAATAATGAACTCCAGCCAGGACAAATACATTTTGGACAATAACCTGGTATCTCACTCCACCATGATGTCAAAACTTGGATGGATGTATCTCAGAATCAATCAAGAGATGATTAAATGAGCTGACCATAAAAGTGTTTTTCATTGCCCATGTCAATCTCCAGATTTCACCTCAATTGAAAATTTGAATTGAATCTGAATTGAAGAGTGACATATTCTGGGAAATGGATTTCAGATTTCAGAAAATATGTCTAAATATGGGCGATGTACCTCCATTAAGTTTGCCCTTTGAAATTTGTCATCAAATGAAATTTGTCATCAGCTGATCTGTGATTGCTTGTCTGTTTTGGCTTTCCCTTCAAATTAGTCATTATGATGTCTTTCCATCTGAGCTGCTGATACCACCTTTAGACACCATTGCTCAGACCTCTCCAAACATATTTTCAAAGTCAGTGAAGTCTCACTCCACAGTGAGACAGCTATGCTAGGCTAGCCATAATTAGCAGCCAGGCCTGTCCAGCATTGTTATGGGTGATTCTATGCATGCCAAGATGCTATTTGCTTAAATAATGGCCCAGCCACAATTGAGTGGTAGCCTGTGCGAAGCATGTGCTTGTTATCCTCATTTAACCAGATATTTCATGTTTTTTGTTCAGTGCATGTATGGTCCATTTTGGTGAAAAAATAAATCTGTTATTCGGGTTATCCATATGGAGATTTGAAACAATCACTGATCAACAGCAACTTCCATAAACATTATGGTTAAACCAGATTTTATTGGCCCCATCATGTTAAGTGATTAGAAAAAATGTTTTCTCAGGCCAAAACATAAATACATTTAAATTCAAATCCCATGCACTAAAGACAATGTCTGTACCTAGGCATATTCCAAGTTATTAAAATGCATTGAAAATATAGTTTCATCTGGCATATACTGTTTGAATAAATATATTGGTAGAAAAAAATATAGCTGCATAATTCAACGATTTCATTAAAAGTCTGAATGGATTATGAATTTTTGTTTGATATTGTTTTCTGAGGAACTGGCATGCAGTGTTGTCTGGTAATGTTCTCATTTATAACATTTTTATTAAGATTGTGTTATTGTCCACAACCTTCAATAATAAACAGGATGTTCTTTAAAATTAATAATGGACATACAAACATATTCCAGTGTAAACATGTATCTGGGAAAATGGAAAATGAAAACATATACAAACCAGCTACTCCCTTGTCAGAAAAAAATGTGATAGTGAATATAATAAATGGTTGGATTGGTATTGTCCTCTTTTTCTGACAGATTATTTTTTCTCAAAAATGTTTCTGATCAAGTATTAATTAGGTTGTTCCCTATCTATTTATCTATCTCTAAAATTGCCTTCTAATTGTATGTATGAAATCAGGCCTATAAAACTCTTTCCAACATCTTTTAATTTTTTCCCCATGACATGCAATATGTGTTGAAAAAAGTGTGTTTAAAATTTTTAACCTTCAATGCTGAATGCAGGATCAATTTTATTATATTTTGTCACACACCGCAAAACACCCCTTTTCTGAACAGAAGAGTTGGACACAGGGAGATAAGAGAATCCAGAAATATTCCAGTCTTTATTATGCACTGTAAAGAGAGAGAGAATCCAGCCACTACAAAACAAACAAAACAGCTCTTCAAACAAACAAAAAAACGCCCTTCACCCTCACGGGATCGGGGTAAAAATAATAAAGCGACACAAACTAAAATAACAAAGACAAAATAATGAAACTGCAAAACACTTTCCAGCCTTTTCACGTGTTGGCACATTCCTCTTTAAATACCTGGATTAATTACTGATGCACTCCAGGTGCGTGTGTCTACTTAACCAGTAGGCAATGTTCCTCAGACTGCTCCGAACCTCTCCCACAAACCAAGCCCTGCCACATATTCATAATATGAATAAGCTTATTGGCTGCACAAATCCTTCAGATTTACCACCAACAGTGTTTTCCCCCGGAGGAGTTTCTGGAATTAATAAACATAAATCAGTCAACTGAAATAGATTCATTAAGCACTTATCTAGTTATTTCATATGATTGGGGATACAGATATGCATTTGCTAGTCACAGATTCCCCAAAAAAGAAGATACCATGAAATGAACATTATACCGATCAATATCTTGCAACGCAACACATCTCCTTCGCATTGAATTGATCAAATTGTTGATTGTAGCCTGTGGAATATTGTCCCACTCCTCTTCAATAACTGTACGAAGTTGTTGGATATTGGTGCGAACTGGAACACAATGTGGTATGTGCCGGTCCAGAGCATCCCAAACATGCTCAATGGGTGACATGTCTGGTGAGTATGCAGGCCATGGAAGAACTGGAACATTTTCAGTTTTGAGGAATTGTGTACAGATCCTTGCAACATGTGCATGTCATGGTTTTGGGTGGATGTATCACCCAGCTCAATTCCTTTCCCCTCCTGCTTCACTAATTTGAGTGTGCCACATCAATTTAGCTAAATGGGTCTTACGTGTGCAGATTTCGCTCTGCCTGCAAGTCCTCCTGCGCTCATTGGTTAGAGGTCTGCAGGTGTGTGTAGTGCGTTCGCAGTTGCACCTGTCGAACCTTACTTATGGTCTGTGTTCACAGAGAAACAAGGCTTTAGTGTTGCCTATACACGAGAGCCGGTACTGGTAATGAATGTATGTATATACTCCGTATATCTGGGTTGGTCTCAGGAGGTATTATTTTAGAGAGAGAATTGCAGGTGTAGTTTGCCCTAGCTTATGTTAGCTGTCTCGAGGTCTCTTAATTTCAGTTCCTGTGAGTGGTACTGTCGCTTAGTTCACCTTCGGTTGCATTTGTTTTCTGTTTGTTTTCTATAGGCTTTCGTTTACTCCTTCTCCTCAGTTTGGCATTTTCCGGTTTAGCGGATTGCCTTATTTATTTGGGATAGTCTCCCGTGGAGTGAAGCCCTTTTCTTTTCTATTTTTTCTCCTATATCCCTGTGTCTCTCTTAGAGACTTGGTGGTTATTCTCTTTGTGGGGAATAGCTTTTTGAAACCTGTTCTGTCACGTCTGGTCTTCCTAATTCCCCACTCCGTCACAGTGCATTGTCATGCGAAACATGAGGTGATGGCGGTGGATGAATGGCACAGCAATGGGCTTCAGGATCTCATCACGATATCTCGGTGCCATTGAAGGTGAGCTCTTGCCCACTCATGTCGATTGTGACTGCGAACTGCAGACAAATCAAGAGCCCTGTGAGGATGTTGAGCACGCAGATGAGCTTCCCTGAGGCGATTTCTGACAGTTTGTTCAGAATTCTACGGTTGTGTAAACCAACTGTTTCATGAGCTGGCTGTGTGGCTGGCCTCAGACGATCCCACAGGTGAAGAAGTCGAATGTGGCGGTCCTGGGCTGGCGTGGTTACACGTTGTGAGGCTGGTTGGACGAACTTCCAAAATCTCTGAAACGACGCTGGAGGCGGCTTATGGTGGAGAAACGAACACCCATTACTCTGGCAACAGCTCTACAGGACATTCCTGCAGTCAGCATGCCAAATGCATGATCTCTTAACTCTTGAGGCATCTGTGACATGGTGGTGAACAACAAAATACTCAACATTTTAGGGTGGCCTTTTATTGACCCCATCATAAGGAACACCTGTGTAGTGATCATGGCTTTTAATCAGCATCTTGATATGCCACGCCTGTGCAGGAGATGAATTATCTTGACAAAGGAGAAATGCTAGCTAACAGTGATATAAACAAATTTGTGGGCAAAATTTGAGAGAAATAAGATCTTTGTGCACATAGAACAAATTTTTGAGGTATTATTTAAACGCATTAAAAATGACTGCAAAAATAAAAGTGTAGCATTTATATTTTTATTCAGTATAAAAGTTAATAAAAGAATACATAGCAAAACAGCAGTCAGAACATAAGAATATGCATTGCACCAGTAATGATTATACCCGCATATGCCCAGATAGTATTTTCATTAAGACAGTTATCCCTTGCGTGTGAACACTTTTAATAAGACCGCAGCTTCTCTTGGAAGCCCAGCACTTTGTCTGTTCCGTATTCATGAAGGGCCAGCTCACATGGGAAATGCACGTGTGCTTAGCGCAGCTCTTGCATAATCAAGGTTTTATTGTATTTGTCACTTTGGCTAATGTCTGTGTGAATGAACAATGAATCACATATATGGAAGAAGAAGTAGAGGGAAAAAAGAGGGATTTCTCTTGTCACAGACGGAATGTGTCGGGAGACCCTAACAAAGGGTCCAGCTGCCTTGGCTCTCATAAAGGCCGAAGAGAGATGGGGTAGGATGTCTAATTTGAGCTGCAGGAAGAGAGCATGTCTGGTGTTCCAGATGTTTGCGCATATCAAAGGCGAGGGCACAGATGATGCATGGCGCTGTAATGCCTTTCTATGCAGGGCACAGAAAGGTATGAACTGATGGTCAGATCCCTAATTAATTCATAGTGGGGAGATAAAGGGCTGGTGGCCAAATATGCACTTAAGCAAGCAGTTAATGTCACAGTGGTGAGTGGCCTCTTTTTTCTGAGGGAAAAAAACTATCTTGCAGTGCAAAATTGTGAATGAACAATGCAGAAGATTAAGGTCATTTGGGGCAAACAGTCAGTTGTTTTTATCACTGTTTGGTACAACTGCCTTTCGGTACCACTTAAAGGTTGTCCAGACTTATGAATATACTCAAAGATTATGGATAAACACTTTATTATAGCTAAAAAGAGCTAGTGGTATTCCATCAAACCCCTCTGTGGTGTGGGGATGGCTGGTTTAAGCAGCCACACCTGCCCTGGGTCAAGCTAATTAGACCTGGTCAATTGGATAATTGGTTAAGAATGAGATAATTGGCCAGGCTAATTAGACCCGGGAACAGGAGTGGCTGTACCTGTGCGTAGTGAGGTAATCAGTGCGCACAGGTTAAATCTGCCATCCCCACTCACAGAAGGGAGCCTCTGTCATGACAGTTTTACATCTGCTCCTTGGCGGTAACATCTTGCCAACCTCGTAAATAAATGTGGACGGTTTGAACATCATCTCCCTGTGTCTCTGTGCTGGAGGGCCCCTAGGAAAGCCACTTCGGTGGTCTGTAGCAGGCTTGTTTGCCACAGTGGCGCCCAACGTGGGGCCGCTCCGGCACAGGGAAGAGGCACAGTAGGGCCAGCCAGGAAGCACACTGGAGGAGGGGCAGCTGAGGTGTTCCCGACATGGCTTCAGACAGATCCTCCAGGCCAAAGACAGGGAGCGGGAGATGACCAGGGAGGGGAAGGAAGCGATCGTCAGCTGGGATGCTGAGGAGCTGGACCTGGCCGGGAAGGCAGGTCAGCTACGGGCGGTGCACGAGAGGTGGTCGCGCCGTGAGCTGGACTTGGCCGGGAAGGCGGGTCAGCTACGGGCGGCGCACAAGCGGTGGCCGCGCCGTTTAGCTTCTTTTTTTGTCCCTTTTGTTGTTTTAGTTTGTTGTTTTGGCCAGTTGGTTTGCCCGGAGCCCGTGAGGGGGAAAGCCTGCAGCATCCTGCCAGCAGAGCCGACTGGCGGCCACCACAGCTACGAGGGTTCCTGGTCTCCAGCGCCAGAAAGAAGCCAGCCACCCCACCACAGCCCCTGGAACAGCCCAAGCCCGGTGATGCCCCCACCAGCCAGCAGAGCAGCCCAGGACTTCCCGTGCTCCGGGAGGGAGGAGGAAGAAGGGCTGCCTTGTCGTCCGGGGGCGGGTTGCAACATCTACTGGACTGTTCCGGGGCCACCCACCCTGAAGATCTTTAGTGGAGTGTTTTTATTTTGTTTTTTTGCTTTGTTGGGAGTGCGGGGGGGTAGGCAGGCTTCGGCCAGGGATTCTCCCTGGCCTCAGTTTGGCGTTGGGGGTATGTGGTGTGGGGATAGCTGGTTTAAGCAGCCACACCTGCCCTGGGTCAAGCTAATTAGACCTGGCCAATTGGATAATTGGTTAAGAATGAGATAATTGGCCAGGCTAATTGGACCCGGGAACAGGAGTGGCTGCACCTGTGCGTAGTGAGGTAATCAGTGCGCACAGGTTAAATCTGCCATCCCCACTCACAGAAGGGAGCCTCTGTCATGACAGTTTTACATCTGCTCCTTGGCGGTAACATCTTGCCAACCTCGTAAATAAATGTGGACAGTTTGAAAATCATCTCCCTGTGTCTCTGTGCTGGAGGGCCCCTAGGAAAGCCACTTTGGTAGCCTGTGGCAGGCTTGTTTGCCACACCCTCCAATGTTTTATTTGCAGAATATCAGCTTATGCCATCTAATAGATGGTTTAGGGTCCCACAGATTAGACGTAACAGGCTGCGGAACCCATTTATTCCTCTAGTCTATTGAGCTGCTAAAGAAAAGGATGAGCTCAGGTTAGGCCATGGGCAAGTGCAAAGGGCTGAGGAAATGCAATGTAAGTGTGGCAATGGGCTATGGGGCTGGTGCAATGAGTAGTGAACATTCATGTGTCAACTCACACCTCCAAAGTCTGCAACAGGTTTATTGGCTAGGGTTGCAAAAATCCCCAAATTTTCAAACAGGCCACGAGAGTCAAGTGCTCCGGCTGAATCAGCTGATGGCTCAGCTGAGTGATGTTCGCCTATCACAGTACATTCACTAACAGGGCGGTCTAATTAAACAGCCTCCCTCTACTCATTCGGCTGCTCCTCCTGCATGCAAGCGCTGCACGTTGCTTCGTAAATCGGCGCTTCTTCCTGCAATCCAGCTACGGCATGCTGCCAGTCTAAACCATGTCTACTTGCTACATGTTAGCTGCTAGTCTAAGCTCACAGCCTAGGCACTATGAGGAAGTCTTGCTATTTATTTGCATTGTTCCTTACCTCTAAGCTCTAGCTGCAGCAGGCAGGCGATCCATTTCGGGGCCAGCCACGCAAAGTGTTGTCTAAGCGGCTTATTCCAAATATTGAGGATACCGGTGCACTGTCTTCACTGCTAACTGGCCAGGGAGCTTCATTCAAGGAGCGCTGCTTTGCGGCGGCCGTCGCCCCTCCAGAGCGGGGTCTTCCAATCAATCGTTTTACGCGAATTTGGGATTCGTGCACGTAAATCTAAGCGGAAATGTCTGAATTGGGAAAACGCCAAAGTTCTCACGCTTGGCTGAGACGGAAAAGTAGGTGTATCGATAAAGAATCTTTGTTCATTGTGAACGGCTAATGGATTAAGGGCAGTCGCTACCACGCAGCTACTAGATAGCCCCCATGTCTCACACGGGCTATAGTTTGTGTATTTGTAGGCTAATGGCCTACTTCCTGGTGTAAACAGTTATTCCGGAAAGATTGGGCTGCGAGATGGCAGTTAAACTCTGGCTGTTATAGGTTTGGCAGATTGAACATGGGCGGCAGGGCGTGTTGCAAAGAGCAGAGATGCAGAGTCATCTAAATTGTTCAAAGCTGCATTCTACCCTTCGCTGAATCGCTACACTACAAGGAGTGTTAGACTGTTACCGGCAAGTAGGCTACAGCCAATGTTGTAAATGCAAAACAGCTTCAGCTTTCAACTTTCAGAAACAGAAAGTTTTCTCCACTGATTCACGATTTGCGCTTAAAAAGCCGGTTCCCTATCGGGACCCAATCATCGCGACAGAAAAATGAAAACATTAAATTCATATTGGTGTTAAATCTGCGAGGATACAATTTGGTTGGCTATCTAATTTAGCTGTCAGATCACGATGCTGAATGTTTAGGGATTGCTAATGTCCATTGTAATGAGACAAATTAGGCTAACGTTGTCTTGTCCAGCTGGTTCTCTCAATATTGTGCTGTTGCAAGACGCGAATGCGTAGGCCTACGTTCCGCATTCATAAGTGTATCGTTGTATTCCATGACACCTAAACGGGCGTTTGGGCTTATCACAGCGGAGAAGGGATTTCATGTAGCCTTCTCCACATCACTGCTCTGACCTCTTCACCGTGCATGTGATCAGGCATGTGACCACACGACTGAGCACACATGTTGAGGAAAAAAAATTATACCTCCTGCTACGGACATGCTCCACATAGCCTAGGTATTGGCCTCGCCGTCTCTACAATTGCATGCTCACGCGAATGGCGTTGCGCGTCATCCTTGGATCTGCTCCCGGTTATGGCTGGTTCCAGGCAGATTTGTAGCATGTGCTTTCGCAACTTTGTCATAGTTTCTTTAATCGTACATTGCATTTTCGTCTAAATAGAGTGCAATACGATGGCTAATAAAATTAAAATAAATAAAATTTAAAAAAATAAATAAATAAAAAGACTGGTTCCAATTCCTCTCCTAATATACTCATTCGGTAAGCATATTAGTAATGCAATGTGGCCCTTTAAAGCAGCCCACTGTGCCCAACTGTTAAATAATATTTAAATAGCGACGTATTGAGAAATAATTCTTCGAACCTTATTGCTTCGATGCCGGCCCCCACCATTTGGAGGCTGCTGTTAAAACAATTAGTGGGGAAATGGGGAAAAGGAGATGATTACCAGAGAGGACATTCCATTGTGTTAGTTTTTCCCTGAGTTTCTGAAACTATGTTTTATTAAATGTTATTTGGTATGAAACATATTTCATTAAATTTTTTGAATTTCCATGAATACGCCCATACCAAACATGTCCAGGGGATGTAATATTATGGTGCAGTTGTCATGAAAATACCCTTTTGTTTAACAATTTTACATGCAATCCATGTTATTATTACATAAGGCATAATACAATAATACAATGAAAACTTGTGCATGGTTTGTATGGTTTTCCGGGGTTTGTAAATAGGATAAACAGATGGGTTAAAGTCCAGATCCAGAAAAGAAATAAAAAGTGTAATAGCAGAGGGGCCCACATAAGGGCACTGTGGTACTGTTAAGAGCAGTTGCCCCCCCATCTTGCCAGAGGCCTGGTGATTTTCTTACCCTTAATGACCCCCAACACACACCCCCACAACCATAGACAAAGAGACCAGTTCCCCTTATCTTAGTTGTGTCCAGATGGCAACATTCCAGAGGCCCAATGGCCTGCTCATCCCGAGGAAATCCGAGTAACTTATTGTTTTATCACACGGCTCTGGGTTCTTTGAAGTCCAGTGATGAGTCTCAGCCTGCAGGTTAATTCAAATGCCAGCTTTTTCTGGGTCCCAGTTTGACTTCCCTCTTACACCCCCATGCGAGCCCTGAGGAGCCTTCATTGGGAAATGCCATGACGAAATCTGGTTGCCGTCCGCCTCCGTCTCATTGGCAATGTGGTCCCCATTCCGGAGTTCTACACCACCACTCCTGCTCCAGTGCGGCAACGACAGCAGTGATGGTTCCCGGCATCCTCAGTGAAGCTACGGGGCTTTGGACATGTACTTCTTCATCCGTTGGCATTGACATAATTTCCGTTCAAAAGCTATGAGCTTTGCAGTATAGGAGCACGGCTGCTACTGTCTACTGGCAAGTACCGGTGTCGCAGCCGCCAATGTTTCCTCTATAATCAGTTTCCTTCTGCTGCTAGTGCTGCTGCTACTGCTACTACTGCTGCTGCTGCTAGTGCTGCTGCTACTGCTGCTGCTGGGTGCTACTGCTACTGAAGCTGCTGCTGCTGGTACTGTTTCTGCTGCTGCTGCTGTTACTGCTGCTGGGTGCTACTGCTGCTGCTGCGTTACTGCTGCCACTACTGCTGATGTTACTGCTACTGTGTTGCTGCTGCTGATGCTACTGCTCCTACTGCTCCTGCTGTTTGTTGCTGCTGCTGCTACTACTACCGAACGAGGATTCATTACACTAATATGAGTAGTATATTTCCCTCTAATTGGTTTAAATCTCTGTGCTGGGGGGAAATACCAACAAGCTGTTGGTACACATAGCCTAATGATATTTGGTGATTAGTTTGAATGGCCTTGGGCTTACGAAGTAGCTGAGCCACTGACTGACATGCTTGTCACAATCATTACATTACATTACAGGCATTTCGCAGACGCTCTTATCCAGAGCGACGTACAACAAGTGCATTGGTTCATTGGATGTAGAGGTGCAAAAGAAACACTAGAGTGAAGTAAGGATCGTAGTGCCAGAAGTGACCACATCGATCAGGACTCCAACCCTGTAGAGTAAGCTGTTCAGCAAGCAAGAATCCTACCAAGTACAAACTAGCACTGGAATCACATCTAATCACACCTAATCAGACAAAAACAATCCTGCCAGATACACTAACGTAATCATATTATCCTAACTAGGTACAGTGAGCTAAACTATAGGCTAGGGAGGGGTGGGGAGAGGTGCAGCCTGAAGAGATGAGTCTTCAGTCTGCGTTTGAAGGTGGTAAGATTCTCTGCTGTTCTGACCGCCACGGGGAGGTCATTCCACCAGCGAGGGGCCAGGACAGACAGCAGACGGGAGCGGGAAGTACAGACGCGAAGAGGGGGAGGTGCCAAGCGTCCAGAGGTGGCAGAACGGAGAGGTCTGGCTGGTGTGTAGGGTCTGATGATCCTCTGGATGTACCCTGGTGCTGACCCCTTAGCTGCCTGGTATGCAAGCACCAAGGTCTTAAATTTGATGCGAGCCATAACAGGCAGCCAGTGGAGGTCAGTGAGCAGGGGGGTGACATGGGAATGTCTGGGGAGGTTGTAGACCAGACGTGCTGCAGCATTCTGGATGAGCTGCAGGGGTCTGATGGCGGATGCTGGCAGACCAGCCAGTAGTGAGTTGCAGTAGTCCAGACGGGACAGGACCATCGCTTGAACCAGGAGCTGGGTTGCGTAGGTGGTGAGGAAGGGGCGGATTCTCCGGATGTTGTACAGGAAGAACCTGCACGTTCGACTCACCGCCGTGATGTTCTGGGAGAGGGACAGTCTGTTGTCCATCACCACTCCAAGGTTTTTTGCGGTGGGTGATGATGACACCACAGTGTCCCCTAGGGAAATAGAAAAGTCGAGAAGGTTAGAGGATGGAGCAGGGATGAAGATCATCTCCGTCTTACCTGGGTTCAGCTTAAGATGGTGGTTATCCATCCAGCTCTGGATGTCCCTCAGGCAAGCAGAGATGCAAGCAGAGACCTGAGTGTCAGAGGGGGGGAAGGAGAGAAAGAGTTGGGTGTCATCAGCATAACAATGATAGGACAACCCATGGGCAGAGATTACAGGACCAAGAGATTGGGTGTACAGGGAGAATAGGAGGGGACCAAGGACAGAGCCCTGGGGAACTCCTGTGGCAAGGGGGCGAGGTGCTGATACTGCACCAGCCCAGGCGACTTGGAAGGAGCGACCGGAGAGGAAGGACTCAATCCAGTCTAGTGCTGTGCCACAGATCCCCATAGCTGCCAGGGAGGACAGGAGGATGGGGTGGTTGACGGTGTCAAAGGCAGCAGAAAGGTCTAGGAGGATCAGGACAGATGAATGGGAGGCTGCTTGTGCGGCGTGAAGCGACTCACTGACCGAGAGGAGTGCGGTCTCTGTCGAGTGGCCAGGTCTGAAGCCAGACTGGTAGGGGTCTAGGAGGTTGTTCAGTGAGAGAAAAGAGGAGAGTTGGTTAGAAGCAGCTCGTTCAATTGTTTTGGATAGGAAAGGGAGAAGGGAGACAGGACGGTAGTTCTGGATGACAACAACCTGAGCCGACCAGAGGAAGATGGGTTTCCCCCTTGAGCCTGGTTCCTTCCGAGGTTTCTTCCTATCTGCCACAGGGAGTTTTCCTTGCCACTGTCGCCTTAGGCTTGCTCCTGTGGGGGTTCAGGTCAGGGTTGTCCGTAAAGTGCATTGTGACAACTGCCGTGAAATACACTATACAAATAAATTTGATTGATAGAAGCCAAGGCCATACACGTAGGCATAGCCTTCAACATTACAAATAGTATTTTCCCCTGGTTTAAATTTTACTCTTGCTTCAGGGGAAAGGCCAAAAAAAAAAAAAAAAAAACCCTTGGTACACATAGCCACTCACCCACAATGTTAGAACGGCCTCGAGCTGACCGGATGAAGGGCCCTTCCGGTAGCCGAATGGCGTTTCACATAGTCATCACTTCACTTTGGGGGTTTTTGCTGCTGCCCCCTCCCGGTCTTGTCCATGCATGCTTGTATGGATGGCAATGAGTGAGGATTCATTTACACTGATGCAGGTAGTAGCATATTTCCCCCCGTTTAGTTTAAATCTCGGCGCTCGAGGGGAAATACCGACAAGCTGTCGGTACACAGCCTAATATTACATCTCACATAGTATGTTCCCCTGGTTTATTAATTAATAATTCATCTAACTATTGGCCTCAGGGGAACGTCCAACATGCTGTTTGTACACATAACCACTGATCCATGTAAAAAATAGACGGCCTCAAGCCGAAGGGCTTGACTGGACGAAGGGCTTCCTCCAGGTGGTCGTACACATAGTCATCACGTCATCGTTGAACACGTGCTTCACATCACTGCTCTTACTGCTGCTGCGCTATGGCTCCTACGCTGCTGCGTTACTGCCACCGCGCTCCTGCTGCTGCTACTACTGGCTCCTCCGGTAGGCTTATGCAACGAGTGAGGATTCATTTACACTGACGTAGTCGGTAGTATATTTCCCCCGGTTAGTTCAAATCTCGGCGCTCGAGCGGAAATACCGACAAGCTGTCGGTACACATAGCCTAATATCATACCACACATAGTATGTTCCTCTGGTTTATTAATTAATAATACATCTTAAAGTATTGGCCTCAGGGGAACGTCCAACATGCTGTTGGTACACATAACCACTGATCCACGTAAAAAATAGACGGCCTTAAGCCGAAAGGCTCGGCTGGACGAAGGGCTTCCTCCAGGTGGTCGTACACGTAGTCATCACATCAGCCGGAGACATTTATTAATAGCACGTCGGCATATGGGGTTTGGCGGCTGGCCTCCCGGCCTTATCCACGCGGGCTGCGTGGTTGGCGGGAGAGCTCCAGAACAGAGCCATACCGCCAAACATAACTGTATTGCCTTTATTGTCAATAAGGTTCTACTTTGATGACAGTGGTCCTGACAGAAATGGAGCATCGCGTAGTTTTGGCAGGCCACGAGAGTCAAGTGCTCCGGCTGAATCAGCTGATGGCTCCGCTGAGTGATGTTCGCCTATCACAGTACATTCACTAACAGGGCGGTCTATATAAACAGCCTCCCTCTACTCATTCGGCTGCTCCTCCTGCATGCAAGCGCTGCACGTTGCTTCGTAAATCCCCTCCACCACCCCAGCTCCATCCCCATGCGTCAAGAATTTGCATTTCTCCATTCCTATGTGTTAAGAATTTGTATTGCTCCATCCCTATGTGTTAAGAAATTGCATTGCTCCATCCCTATGTGTTAAGAACTTTCTTTGCTGCTGGATCTGTTCTGTGTGTACCCCTCTAGGGGGGTTTGGCGGCTGGCCTCCCGGCCTTATCCACACGGGCTGCGTGGTTGGCGGGAGAGCTCCAGAACAGAGCCATACCGCCAAACATAACTGTATTGCCTTTATTGTCAATAAAGTTCTACTTTGATGACAGTGGTCCTGACAGAATGGGCTTCTTTTTTTTTTTTGGGCATTTTTTTGGGATTTTTTCTCTGGCCCTCCAACTAATGTAATTAATCATTGACAGTGGTGTTACAGAATGATTTCTTTTTAAAAAAACAATGCATGTTGAGTATAATGCATTTTTACTTTGAAATAAAAAACACGATGCAAGTACAACTACACCACAATATTACTATTCATGTAATATTCCACATTCCAAATATTTAAACTATTGTCTTAAATATAACCTGTTCAATCACATCTTTATTGCTGGAGGAGCTTTATATTCTTTAGGTTCACTCTTCAGAGTGAAGTATGCCAGGTTAGAAATATTGCTCAGACACTTTGCCTACATGATGTTTAGTTGCTTGCTCTTGTGGGAATTTTTGGAAAGCTTGCAGCAATACTTCTGTTGTGCTGTGTGTAGTTTCCATGGTCTTGTATACCTTTCTAAAAGCAGTGCAATCACAAAGTTCTCTCATCACCTCCTAGATCCATTCTGCAATTAAATCAACAAATGAGGTTATAGTAAGGTATGCTACCATTAATTTAACTGGCCGTAACAAACTGAACGCTATATGACATAAGCCATGTGTACTGTAAATGTCCCGGTTCCTGGATGAAGAGCTGTTGGTTCCCCATCCCAGCCCTGCCCTTGATTTCCCCTGCTTGCCTTGCCAGTTTTGTTATTTCTACATTCCTACCTATTTCCCTTGTGTCTGGTTATTTTGCTGGTTCCTTTGTTAGTTTTCCTATTGTTGTTTTATTGGTTGATTAGGTTGTCGTCTGTGTGTCATTAGTCATTAATGTTACCTGATTGTTCTCTGTATTTAAGTTTAGTGTGTTTGTTCAGTCTTTGCTTAGTTTTCCTTGCTTTTGTTTTTTTTTTTTTTTTTTTTTTTTTAAACGTGTCTTGATTTCAGAAGTAAACTAATATTTGCATGACAGAACACCAGTGTATACACAGAAGAGTGCATTCTGTGAAACAGGCTGTTTCACTTCTTGGTACCCAGTTCTAGTGTTAAGTTTTTTTAAAACTCGCATTTAGTCCGGTGGTGAACCAGACTGGTCTCAGCAATGCCGGCTGGTGCAGAGAACACATGCACCTGGGTTGCATTAATTAATCAGCTCAGGTGTTTGAAGGTGTGTTCCTCTCCATGTTATGGGGCCGAGACTGGAAGCACACACTGACAGAGCATCTGTTTTGAGTTCCGTCTGTCCGAGCACGCAAGACGAAGAAAGAAACTGGTCAACTGAAAAGTTGGCCAGCTACGAGCAGCGTGCTGAAAAGTGGGCGCTCTGTTTTACTTTCTTTTGTCTTTGTTATTTTAATTTTTGTTTTAGTTCAGAATCCGTGAAGGGGAAGGGTGAAGGTGTTCATTTGTTTTTGTGTTAGTGTGGGTGCGGTCTCTCTCCATGCAGCAACCAACGGTGTTTCCTGGTACTGCCACATCTTCTTCCCAGGGGTGTCATGCTGGCATGTGACAATCAACTAAAGTAACTTTTGCGTTAACTTTTTGTATTTTATTTTAACCTTTTGTATTTTTTCAGCTCATTACCTGGTGCTTAGCGTGTAGTAGTAATAGCTCCTTAATTACTTCTGTGGTTTGTGTGTTTTGGTGCTATTCTTTTGCAGGCCATATCATTGATCAGCTGATCGAGCAGCTAAGTAGGAGAGAGCATTCATAGCTGCATTATTCAATTCTCTTTCTTCTAAGCGCTATTTAAATTTTCCCCTTGAAGTACAGCAATTGCTGTAGTGGCAGCTTTGTCAAGACTATCCACAAGAGTCAATTGGAAGATGTCAAGGGTGTCCATGTCCCCTTTCAATTCCTGTTTGCATCTCTCACAGGATTACAAACCTAATCTACCCTCTAGTAATTCTTGCTGATAATTCATCGATTGAAGGGGGCCATGGAACCATCTCTCTGTCAACCAGAAGGCTTATTTCATCACAGCCTATTTCATCACAACTCCTTCCTTCGCTAAAATTTGGATCACCCCAGACAGCACTGCAACCCCTGCACCTCTTTCCACTGCTTTTTCTTTCTCCCCCACACTCTATCCTTCTGGCCGGCATTGTAGAACTGCATTACTCATCTGCCTTTACTCATTCTAAAGCCTTGGGAATTTTCTCCTCTCCCTTCTCGTATATCTGTCTCATTTAAATTTAATGCTGTGAAAATCACTAACCCATTTAAAATATACATTGTTATTTACAGCAAGCCAGCGACTATGGGAGACTGCTTTGAGAAGCCAGATATCCTTCTCAGTTCGTTTCCAGTGGTCCAGTGGTCTGAACATGGTCTTCCAGAGAGCTTGCTCCACCAACAACCACCAAGTCATTCCCCTCTGGTACTTTGACCATTATTTTGTATTCTCTCTTCCTCTGTCTTCCCAACTCTCCTCTGTGACTCCCCATTCATCTGCAACCTTTCCTTCCAATAAATCTGGACCTAATTGTAATTGGCCATTTGGAATTCCAATCTAAGTACACTTAGATTTTCAATAATTTTAAATCAGACCACTAATTCTACTAATTTTAATCTTCATTAGAGTAAAATTTTTCATCTTCATCCTATAGTTTAGAAAAATACAAGTAAATAGGTGTATGGAATTTTTGGATAGATAGTGTGGTATGTCTAGCTTAAAAAGTGCATGTGGGGATGTGTCTGGAATAATCACTCACTGACTGGAGTTAAGTGGTATTATTCCACTACTGAGTCAGAATGCTATGTTGTAGTGAGATTCCTGGAAAAATCAAGACACTATCTGGGGGAAAGCCCTTTATACTAATAACAGACCATTCATCACTCTTATGGGTGTTCCAAACCACCCATGTTTGTTTCCATCTTATTAGATGGTAAATGGACTGCATTTATATAGCGCTGTTATCCAAAGCGCTTTACAATTGATGCCTCTCATTCACCAGAGAAGTTAGGTGTCTTGCTCAGGGACACTTTGACATGCCCAGGGTGGGGATCGAACCGGCAACCCTCCGACTGCCAGACAACCGCTCTTACCTCCTGAACTATGTCGGCCCATAGCCCTGCACTTGCAGGATTTCTTTCACAGTTGAACACCAGAGGGGAAACTCAGTAGTGCCCCAGTCTCATTAGTGCCACTGACCTACCATTACTGATTTGCCACTGTGGCTGTATACACACAACCACAGCCATATATGAAGCAGTTAATTTAATTTCCACTTTCGAATGCAAACATTTGGGCTGTTCAGAAAGTGGACCGATTAATATAAAAGGAATACCTGGCCCTTCTGTCTGGTGAGAACCCCTCTGTGGAAGTGGAGTCAGCACTAGCAATTCTTGAGGATAGGTTGCACAAAAAAAGGTTATTCATCCAACTTGAGGTACACTGTCTATGTACCTGAGACTTTGAGAACTGTTCTCCACCAAACCTTTCATTGATCTTTTGGAAAACAAAAACACTGATGGCAATAGTTTATTAGAGCTATGTGAAAAGATGTTTTACATTTGTACAAGACTGTACTGTCTGCCAAATGTATAAACCACAATAAATAAAACCAGCTGGAGTGCTTCTTCAACAGCCAGTTGTTGCTGGCTCCAAGGACATGCTTGGAATGGATCTGATGGGTTTCTCTGTTCTTTGTATTGTATTGCTCCTGACAGTTCCCAACTATTTGTGGTAGTGGACAGTAACAGGTCCTGCAGTTGCCCTGAATAAGGAACTGTTTGCCTTACGCCGGGCAACTGCAGCTCGGCAGCTAGTCTCAGTCAGACCCGCAGAGAAGAGATTATAGACTAGTATAATTATACTGGTATATACTTTATTATCACCGCGATTCGTGTCACAGGTTCTGGAAGAGCTATTTGAATGGCAGGGCCTGGTGAAGAAATAAACACACACTAGTTTGACTGAATGTGTGAATAGTGTTGTCAGATTTATAATTTGTGAAAACCGGACAACATGCATAGATGGAAGTTTAACTGCAAATGAAGAGTGGAGCTATTGGAACTGGGGTTGGGGTGGGGTTTAGCTATGGGACAGGGGACTGAGGGCTGGTTTGAAAACTGGGAATTCTGGTTGAAAACTGGGCACCTAGCAAACCTAAGTGTGAATCAATCTGCGACAGCTTTGATTTCTTCCAATTGTGGCGATAAGTATAATCATTGAGCTTGTTATCTACATTAGTGGCATTATGCTACTAACTAACTTCACTGTGCAGGAATCCACTGGATTTTCACCTGTAGAGCAGCTTCTGAGGGAGACTGCAGGGCCTTCTTCTGTTGAGCCAAAAATCAGAAGAATGTACACGCTCTAGTGTAGGAACAAAAAGGCCAAATATAAAGAAGTCATGATAGCCATAGACAATATTTCGCTACCTTCACTTTCTGAATCTCTCACATTCTAATTGGAACATTGGATAAGGGGGTGGGTATTGAGTAATGTGAAGGAAAAGCCTTCACTGTTGAGATTGACTGAAAATTATAACTACTGACCTATTATTATCTCAATTGTGCTGCTGGCTTTTAGGATAGTAGTGTGTTAAGAGTAGTAGAATTTATCTGTTTCTCTGAAGTGTTAGGTTGTCTGCATATTAAGCTTGTTTGTCTAGATAAATTCCATATTTTTATGTTCAACGTCTGTTGATTTTTACAGCTTTGTTACGATGAATTGTCATATTTTATATTCAGTTCTTAATAAATTGATAAAATCATCCCTGTCTGAATGATTGGCTGTGGCAACTTCTGATTTTTATCATCTGACTGTTGAAGTGATGTAAGACCTGTAGACCACTGCACCACATACATGTGGACAAAACCTTCCCAACTATTACATTTATTCATCTTTAAGGATTGTTTCTTCATTTTTTATCAGTAAATGGATTTAATCAGCTCTATCCCACAGAAGCAATGGCACCATGTACAACACCCAACAGATGAGAAGTGTTTTCACTGAAAGTTACACAGTTTTGATCTGAAATACATTCCGTTTGCAACACTGAAGTGAGAAAGCTAAACATACCGCATTCCTTGGCTGATTCCCTTAGGATGTGTCACAGATAGGCCCTCAGAGGAGACGGAGAGCATTTGGTCTGCCTCAACACTCTGACCCCATCTTCTTCCACATGGCACATTTTTAAAATAACTTTATACTTTCCACCACTGCAAGGCCACTAAATTAGAATGGAAGTGTCTGAGCAGTTTCTGTCTCGTCCCCAGCCATCACCGCTGCCTGAAGGAGCTCTTCAAAGTGCGACTTCCTTCGGTTTACACGACGCTTGCTGCCCAAGTTCACTCTCCTATCCTGTTATGACATCCCAAAGTAAACACAGGAATCTGAAGGACAATTCAGCAAGGATTCTGCTGCTGTTGGGCAACGGCAGAGAACAACAGACGGGCTTGACGGATGACGTGTCAGAGAAAATCTGAGACATTTCAAGAGGACACACGTGGATGCTTCCTGGGTAGTGTTTACATTACAGAACAGGGTTGTCTGTGGGTGTGGGGTAACTACGGAGATGTCTGTGTCCACAGGCACACAGAGGGATGATTAATGGTTTAAACTTGTGGATGGAAGTTCAGCTTCTGCTAGAGGGCACCATGCTCTCCACACTGCAGCAAAGGAAAAGGGTGAGTGAGAGAGAAGGAGAGAGAGAGGGGGGAATAGGAGAAGGGAAAGGAAAAGAGGAGGCAATGAGAGAGCAAGAGGGGGTGAAAGAACAAAAGGGAAAAAATGTCCAGTACAAGGTTCTCTTGGTGGGGAGCTGGCATAGGGCAGCTAAGGTCTGTGTCCACAGGCACGCAGGCAGAGAAAGAGGTGGAGAGGCCGATAAATAGCTACCTGCAGGGATATGCACAGATATTTTGCAGAACAGAGGCTCAAAAACGAGTACCTCGCAATCATCCCAAAACGTTGCTCCAGCACCATTTCTGCGTTCAGTCATACTCACATACTATTTTGATTCCACCATAATACTTTTCCTTGGGGAATTTCTCTATTTATCATATCAGATTCACTGCAACATCAATTATAAACACACATCCATTACTTTCCATCCAGGAATGGGAATATCAAAAAAAGAATATTCGATATAACAAACAAATAAACTCCAACCTTGGCCTAATATATGTAATAGTTGTATAACAACTCCCTCCACAGGAGGGGGACAGCTATTGTACCAATGGGCACAAGAGACTTCAGGTGAACTGCTGCAATAAGCACTGAGTCGAATGTAAAACTATTTTGCAACTTCTGAAAATGATATTGGTTCTAAATGCACAGTATGTAAATGAATTTATTACATCACCTCCAATGATTCAGCTATACTGCATATTTCTCTAAACAGATCAGTTAATACTTACTAATAATAATTTGTTGGAACACAACCATTCCATTTAAATTATGTTCCTCTTAATCACACAGTGCTTAGCACTGACATTCAG
Organism: Anguilla anguilla; assembly: GCF_013347855.1. Lineage (NCBI taxonomy): Eukaryota > Metazoa > Chordata > Actinopteri > Anguilliformes > Anguillidae > Anguilla > Anguilla anguilla. The sequence continues at coordinate 40,723,707 of NC_049204.1, read as the reverse complement.
CTGATTCACTTTTTACTTTAACATTCATTTTATTATGTGTTTGGGCATATGCTGTTTGTTTTTCATTACATACTAATTCTTCATATGCTTTGGAATGAAAAAAGGACAAATTATGTAATTTATTAAAAAATGATATTCCTGTTTATTATCATTCACACATACTTTAATATCCAATGCCCACCAACTGAGTGCAGTATATATACAGAATCCATAACATGTACTTGAAGGTAGTGTTACTATTTCATAAAGCAGTTATTACCAGAAAGTGTGTTAATGATGCCTGACAGTCAACTTTTCACATTTAAAACTCATGATATTCTTTCTGTACATTAATAATCCACTGAATGTCAGCTTTGCATATACTTATGCTATTGCTTTTGAATGCTTTGGAAATCAATGATATTATAAGAAAGCTGTAAGAACAGTTCAAGAAGGCATTTTTCTGTTATCCTCCATTACATTACAGGAATTTAGCAGACACTCTTATCCATAGCGACTAACACAAGTTCTCCAGGTCCTCCGGTTTCCTCCCACTGTCCAAGGACATGAAGGTAGGCTAATTGGAGACTCTAATTGCCCATAGGTATTAGTGTGTGAGTGATTGGTGAGTGAATGGTGTGTGTGCCCTGTGAAAGACTGGTGGCCTGTCCAGGGTGTATTTGTGTATTTCAGCCTCTCGCCCAATGCACACTGGGATAGGTTCCGGCACACCCCACAACCCTACCCAGGATAAGCGGGTATAGATAATGGATGGATGGATTTTCTGTTTTGCAACAGTGTTTTATGCCATTATGTGTTTGAGAGGAAATATTAGAAGATATTATAAAATGAGCAAAACAGGATAGATAGGAAAGCTAATGCATTTGTTAGTAAGGGTCTGGATTCACTGGACACCATTTGCATGTCATGAATAAAAATCATAAACCCACAAGTAATCAAGATCACACCATTCTTTCAGTAACAGGCTTAGTATGCCAATGTATCAACTGAAACATTTAAGCATCACGTTTTCCATCAGCAATAATGTTGTCACTGTTCCAGCTGATGGCCAGAGGGCAGCATAGGACTGAATCTGTTTGTCTCTCCTCATTATTCAATTATATCTGTAATCATTATTTCCACCAGTGTCTTTTTAGTCTATGCATTTAAGTTGCCCCAGTTCCTTAGATCCTGTGTTTGTTTGCTGTGTATTCTCGAGTCTCTTTTTCATGGCTGTTTCTAGTTCTAGTCTCATGTTGATTTCATTGTACCCATGTTTACTTTGTTCCTGTGTTTATCGCCTGTGCTTTAATTTGTAATTAAATCCATTTCACTGTTGATCCTGGTTCCTGAAATCGTCTCTGCACTGTGGTGCACACCTCAGTTACTACTTTATATTATAGCAATATTGTGTAATTCATGGATGCAGTGAACATGGAAGAGATCTAGTCAGCTCTGGTTCATTAAGGCACCATAGCCAAGGCTCATCACAGTCTGCTGCAGACCATGTCTGACTCCCTGTAGGACCTGACTGTGGCAGTCCAACAGATCCAGCCATCACCTTGGCCGGAACAGATTGGCACAGCCCCTCCTGTTCAGCCTGCACCTAAACCTACTGAGCACCATCTCCAGAACCTCACCTGCTGGCCCCCAAGAGATATGATGGCCATCGAGGCAAACATTGGGGTTTTCTTCCTCAGTGCTACCTGGCTTTTGAACTTTAGCCCTCCATAATCACCACTGAATGAGCTAAATTGGCTTACATCATCTCCCTGCTTTTAAGAAGAGCCCCAGTTGGAGCCACTACTCTCTGGGAACAGCAAACTCCAGCCTGCCTCAATCCCCCATCTTTTACCAGTGAGATGAGGAGAGTCTTTGATCATCCAGTGAGTGCCGAGAGGTGGCTAAGAGACTTTTGACGCTTCGCCAGGGATCATGGAACATAGCAGATTATGCCATCAAGTTCCACACATTCACACCAGAGAGCAGGTGGAATTCTGAGGCCTTCACCGCTGTCTTCCATTGTGGATTGTCAGTGATCATAAAATATTAACTGGGCTCTTGTGAGCGTGAGAATAATCTTGAGTCTTTGATCACCCTGGCCATCCGCATCGACAGCCAGCTACAGAAAGGAGAGCTGATGTCAGAGCACACAACCCGTCCCAAATTCATCAGGAGTTCCAAGCTAATAAAGTTTAAGTAAGGTAACCTGAGCTGCACAGTGGTTCACACAGAGGAGCCCATACAGCTAGAATGGACCCTTCTGACCCAGAAGGAGCGCGGCCAAGAAGCCGGCTATACAGCCTCCCAATCACAGGCCCTATGACTGTGCTATTGAGCTCTTGCCAGGCACCACCCATCTTCCAAAATGGCTGTACTCCCTATTTGCCCCCAAGTCAGCCACCATGGAGCAATACATCTGGGAAGCCTAAGCTGTTGGCTTCATCCATCCGTCAGCCCCTACCCACTCCCTTTGATGCCTCAACCTTTGAGCAGTTGCAGTATTTTCACAAAGCTGGACTTTTGCAATGCCTACAACCTGATCCACATCGGTGAAGGGGATGAGTGGGACAGCTTTCAACACCCCTATTGGCCATTACAAGTAACTCATGATGTCATTCAGCCTTAATAACACCCCTGTTGTCTTCCAGGCCCTTGTTAAATATGTGCTTATAAATACGCTCAACCATTTTGCTTTTGTGTAGATGAAATCAGTAAGATTTCTGATCTCAGATTATATGTACATTTGAATGATCTTGAAAATAATACAGTTGAGGCCAAAAGTTAGGCCATACACTTAGGCTAAAGACATTCAAACTGAATTTTTCACAACTCCACATATTTCATGTTACCATACATTTCCTGTGTTAAGTCAGTTAGGGTATCTACTTTATTTCCATAAGAGATCATTTCAAAATAATAGCTAAGAGAAAGATTTATTTCAGCTTTTATGAACTATATCAGATTTTCAGTCAAAAGTTTACATACACTTTGTTAGTATTTGGTGGCATTGCCTTTTAATTGCTTAACTTGAATCAAACATGTGGGGTAGCTTTCCACAAGCTTCTCACAATACTTTGCCGGAATTTTTGCCCATACCTCTTGACAGAACTGGTGTAACTCAGTCAGGTTTGTGGGACACGCTTTTTTCAGTCCACAAATTTTCTATGGGATTCAGGTCAGAGCTTTGTGATGGCCACTCCAGTACTTTCACTTTGTTGTCTTTAAGCCATTTTGTTACAAATTTAGAGGTATGCTTTGGATCATTGTCCTGCTGGAAGACCCAGTTGCGACCAAGTTTTAACTTTCTAGCTGATGTCTTGAGGTGTTGCTTCAGTATTTCTAGATAATCCTCCTTTCTCATGATGCCATCTATTTTTTGAAGTGCACCAGTCCCTTTTCCAGCAAAACACCTGCACAACATGATACTGCCCACCCCCATGCTTCACAGCTGGGGTGGTGCTCTTAAGATTAAAAACCTCACCCTTTTTCCTCCATACATAGCTCTGATCATTATGGCCAAACAGTTCAATTTTTGTTTCATCTGACCAGGGAGGTATCTGATGCCTCCAACTCCTTCACCAGTTCCTTTGTTGTTGTCTTGGGGTTCAGTTAAACCTTTCGGACCAAAATAATCTCTCTTACAGTACATCCATGATGCCAAATGATTAAACTTCTATCAGGCTCAGTGGGCTCTTCAATAGATTCAATTTTACTATCTCCTATCATGCAGGCCACGAGAATCTCAAGGCAGAGTCCGTTTCTTGCCAGTTCAATCCTTCCAAGACTGATCAGGTTCCAGCAAGTAACCTTCACAGTGCTTGTGACATGACTCCTGTGACACGGGGAGGAGAAACTGCTGTGAGGGAGATGTAGCACAGGGAGGACCTCCCAGCTACCTCTATGTGCCTAAATCAGTTCATTCTCAAGTTCTTCTGTGGGGATATGGTAAATGGTAAATGGACTGCATTTATATAGCGCTTTTATCCAAAGCGCTTTACAATTGATGCCTCTCATTCGCCAGAGCAGTTAGGGGTTAGGTGTCTTGCTCAAGGACACTTCAACACGCCCAGGGCGGGGTTTGAACCGGCAATCCTCCGACTGCCAGACAATCGGTCTTATCTCCTGAGCTATGTCGAGCTATGTCCTCTCATCTGTTGGGACATCCAGGGATTAACCTGGAATTTCTAGAACGGAACTTCTGGTGAACCACCACTGAACAAGACAGTGCCCACCCAGTTTACTGCATCTTTTATCCATTTCCAGCCGCCCATAGATTTCATAACTGGTTTATGCTCTCTTGTGGTTTCAGTACCATTTTGGAGAGTAATTCCAAGTTTGACTCTAACTTTTGAGTCTTTTTTCTTCACTGTACCTAGGCTTCTCAGCATTTGCCATTGCAGCAGCTGGCTAGCAACAAGCACTTTGTTTAAATCTGATCCCAAACCACAAGCTCTGTAACTGCACCCACCACTCCCTTCACAGAAAAGATTGCCATGCCCAGAAACATCCCAAACACGTTTTAGAATTACCAATTGTTGTATGTTCAGCTGATATACTCCAGCCAGTTGGGGTCAGTACAAACATGGAAGAAGAGTGTGGAAAGGGTAAGAGAGTGAGAAGAAGTAGATGAGAAGATGGCATTGCTTTAGTAAAGTTGTGTTCACTTTAAGCTCCGACTTCGTGCTTAATTTCTACTCCAATACACAACATATTTTGGCGACGAGGATGGCAGCATCAATGATACCTGCTCCTGCTTTATTTTTCCCGTGCCCGAGCCAACCTTCACTTCCATTTGAACTGTGGAAGAAAATTTTTGAGAATTACTTGATTGCTATCCATGCTACGAGGTATGACTGGCCAGCCAGAGGCTAGAAAACGCGCCATTTTGCTACAGTGCCTGGGAGTCGAAGGGCAAAGAATATTCTATACTTTACCAGACACAGGTACAACTTTAAAACATGCTTTTATGGCATTGGAAAATCACTTTAAGCCAACTGTGAGCGCAGTTGTTGAACGACAAATTTTGACTATGAGCTCAAAAAGCGGAGTAATCCATTAAGGACTTTATTGCTGCATTGCGTGAACTGAGTTTGCATTGTGACTTCGGAGATCGAAAAGATGAAATGATAAGGGACCAGCTGCACGCATACGAGAAGCTTTTGCTGCCGCCCAATCTCACTCTGATAGATGCAGTACTTTTAGCTACACAGACTGAGACAGCCATGCAACATGCATAAATGCTAGCTGCTGCAGCACCGGTGCAACAGATCACTCCAGCTAAACAGAGAGTCCGTGCATCACCAAATGCTGCACGCAGCTCACATTCCAAGCGAAACTGCTACTGTTGTGGGTCAGATTCACACATTATAATGGTGTGGGGGTGTTGGAGAACCAGAAGCGACTAATATAGGGGAACGAAAAGCTAACGCTACCGGAAGCGTTTAGCCACAAAGTCCCGAAGGACAAAGGGAAGGGGAAAGGAAACACCCACAAGTAAAACACAAAACAAATAAGATCCTAGGGAGAGTAACTCCCGCACACAAAGGATCAAAAACAAGAACCAAAAAACACGGAGTAAAAAGCCACTCCGAAGGACCACCTTGTCCAGCCGTAAAACTGGCTTGTGAAACCAAAAGCGACCCGTAAAAACCAGGGCGAAAAAAGAAGAGGACCAGTGGTACAGAGGCGAGGCTCTGGTACCAAACCCAAAACTGGTCTTAAAAGAAAATAGACAACTGAGTCGCAAAACTTACTCAGCGAAAGAAAAACCTGAGACGCAGCTCAGAAAAACGCAAACAAAATACACACCAGGGACAACGTCCCAATACCCACCGGCTCACACGAGCTCAAAAGAAAAGTATGAATACTCTTAAGGCGTCAGAATGCGCACACAGCGCTAAGAGACTGAATCGCCTTAACCCAGGACACAGAACCAACCCACAACACAATTCTGTAATTCGTCCAACGAGCACCTATACCAATGTCGTACCGGCTTTGTGATAATGAGGTTTTACACAGAAGCGCAGATGGGTGTTCTGGCAGTGCTTATAAAGGCACCTCCCCAGGTGAAAATAATTGAGAAATCAGACACCTGGAACACATTAAGAAATTCTCAAAGGCCAGGTGCCCTCTAGTGGCAGCACAAGGCCACTACACCCCAGAACCATGACACACATGGCCAATGCTGCTAATTGTCCTGCTACAAAGGCAAAATGCAAGAACTGTGATAAGACGGGACACTTTGCACCGCTTTGCCGCTCAGCTAAAAAAGTGCAAGAAGTTCATCAGTGTCAATACTGCCAGAAAACCTCTACCGACGATATTTTAGCACATCGCCACTGAAGCCACCGAGGGTAAAGCTGGTTACTTATTCCAGAGCTGATACCTGTACATGGATGCCTTCCAGTGCATGTCCAACATGATAAGGATACAGCCAGTACATTCATCTATGTTGTTGAGCAAGGCATGCCACTGCTCGGTATGGATCTGCTGTCTGCTCTCAATCTCCAGATTGCTGGGGCTGCAGTGGTGTCCTCTTCCTCCTCCACTCCTTCTCCTCCTTCTGCAATGGTGAGACAGTTGAATACAGCAATGAACTCTAAGCCCATTGGATGCACAAAAGGGTTTGTTCACAAAATGAAGGTGAGAGACACAGTACAGAATGTTCAGCAGAAACTACGTAGGTTTCCTCTCTCAGTCAGAGATGCTGTCACCAAAGAACTGCTTCGCTTACAAGAGGCTGGTGTCATTGAGAAGGTGGACGCCTCTTTCTGGGTGTCACTCATTGTAGTGACTACAAAGAAGAATGGTGAAATCTGCATGTGCGTGGACCTGAGGGAGCCAAACAAGGCTGTTGTCATTGATAGCCACCCAGTCCCACACATGGAAGACCTGTTTCTGAGCTCCGGGGGGCGACAGTGTTTTCAGCCATTGATTTAGCCAGTGCCTACCATCAGGTGTTGCTACATGAAGAGAGCCGTGACTTAACAGCATTTATCACGCATGATGGCCTGTATCGTTTCTGTAGGGTTCCGTATGGACTGGCCTCGGCCCCAGCAGCTTTCCAAAAAATGATGGCTACAATACTGAAAGATCTTGATGGTGTCCAGAACTACTTTCTAGTTGATGTAATAGTATATGGGAAAATGGCAGCTGAGCATGATCGCAATTTACGTGTTAACCACTCTTCAGAAGGCAGGGCTCACCCTGAACAGTGAGAAATGCAAGTTTAACTGCAAAACCCTTTCATTTCTTGGACACACCATTACAGCACAAGGACTGCTCCCAGATGATGGTCATATTCAAGCCATTCTCAAGGCTTCTGCTCCCACAGATCCTACCATGCTGCGATTGTTCCTGAGACTGACTGCGTGGTACCCCCGCTTTGTGCCAAACTACTCGACAGAGGTGGAGCCAATGAGAGCATGCTTAAAGATGGACAGTGTCTTCAGATGGACTGACAGTGCACAGGAAAGCTTTGAGAGACTCAAGCATCTCATTGTGAACAGTTCAGCCCTGGCAATCTTTGACCCTGCACTACCTACACTAGTGACGTGTGATGCATCAGATTACAGAATAAAGTCTTTAATGACAAAAATAGATCCCAATGGTTCTGAGCGTACAGTTGCATTTGCATTGTGTGCACTCTCTGCTGCAGAAAGAAAGTATGCTGTTGTAGAGAAAGAAGCACTGGCCTGTGTATGGGCAGTTGAAAGATGGCGAACATTCCTGTAGGGTCGCCATTTCACACTTCGTACCAATCATCAGGCTCTGACTAGCAACAAAAGGAATGGGGCATGCTGGGATGCACATAGCAAGGTGGTCTGCCCGCCTGCTCTGTTTTAATCATGACCTTCAGTACACACCAGGATCTGAGAATGCAACAGCAGATTGTCTTTCACGCCTACCCTTACCCTCCAGTGATGTTCCAGAGGCTGTCACTGAACCTGAATTAGTGGCCGTCCTCACCACTGAGCAGTGTGCAGTGTCAGTGGACGAGTTTTCCAAGAAGTATGCTGCCTGCCCTGAAATCTGTGCTTTATGCAGGCAGCTGGAGGCTGGCTGGCCTAAGAACAAAAAAAATGTCCCACCTGAGCTGGCTCCATACTTTTCTGTTAGAGATGAGCTCTCTGTGCAAGACAACCTCGTTTACAGAGGACCACACCGTTTGCTGGTGCCCATATCCCTGCGTGGCACCCTGGCATCGCTGGCACATGAAGACCATCAAGGCATTGTTAGGACCAAGCAGCGTCTTCGTGATTTGTATTGGTGGCCAGGAATGGACACTCTTGTCCAGTCAAAAATCTCTGCTTGCCAGCTCTGCCAAAGTCATGACAAAAGTACAAAAACTAATGCTACTCCTCTCCAGCCTGTACCGCTCCCCTCTGCACCGTTTAAGTCTGGAACCTGGGACTGCAGGTATGCCCTCAACCTTGTTGACTATTATAGCAAGTGGCCTGAAATTGTAATGTTAAGTAATGTTACCACAGCCACAGTCACCACTTTCCTGTCTAGTGTATTTAGCCGGTTTGGAAATCCCTTAGAGCTGGTGACTGACAATGGTGTACAATACACATCCTCTGCTTTTAATTACATTCTTAAAGACAGGGACATCAAGCACACCCGTGTCTCCCTGTACTTTCCCCAAGCAAATGGTGCAGTAGAACGAATGAATCGTGTTCTCAAGGACTGTGTGCAGACAGCCATGTAAAGCTTACGTCACAGATTTCTTGCTCCACTACCGCGCCATGCCACATGCCACCACTGGCATTGCACCAAGTGAATTTTTGTTCAATCGAAAGCTGAGGATGAAACTGCATATGTTACCTGCCAGAACATTGATGTGGAATGATGACTCAGTGCGCAACCGGGTGACTGCTCATCAACGTAAGGTGAAAGTGTACACCAACACCAAGTGAGCAGCAAAAGCATCAAAGCTAAAAGAGGGAGACAGAGTGCGAGTGAGGCTCCCCACTCATGTGAAGAAAGGTGCTTCCAAACTCAGTTCACCTCAAACCGTGCAGGGAAGAAAAGGACAGGACACCTACATCTTGGATGATGGCAAAATGTGGAATGCCTCCCACCTTTCACTCTGCACTGGGCAAAGTCAAGCTGCAATGGACACTGTCTCCAGGGCCACCACATGAAGCTGCTCCGGTGACCCAAAGACCAGCCAGGGACAGACAGCCACCAGTGTGGCTTAGGGACTTCGTCAAGTGACATACGCACACACAGAACTGTTATTGATAGAGTGAAACATATTTCTGAGGTGTTTATGTTGTTTCCACAATATCATGTAACATTACTTAGTAATAGAAGGAAGCACAATGTTGAGGTTATTGTATTCATTGTACTGTAAAATATTATGAGTGACATTTTATGTTCAGAGGGACTTAGAAGAAAATGTTTTGCCTTTACATTGGTCATTTAGAATGGTTGTTCATGCTACCTAGAGGTTCTCATTTTTCACAAAAAGGGAACATGTTGTATGTTCAGCTGATATACAGCCAGTAGGGGTTAGTACAAACATGTAAGAAGAGTGTGGAGAGGGTAAGAGAGTGAGAAGACGTAGATAAGAAGATGGCATTGCTTTAAATTTATGAATTTGAACAATGTTTTTGCACTGTCCTTCAGCAGAAAGTGTCCGTGTATTTGTGTTACAAATAAAGTAACAGGCACCACACGTTCCCTGTGCTTCCTGCATTCCTACATGCAACTGCCTGTGTTGTCTCCCTATTTTTAATATATATGTACATTATACTACCATAGAAACAACGCTGTTAACTGTCTTGTGTTTTCCCCATAAAATGCTTGTAGAAATTTTCGATGAAAAGCAACAAGCAAGCCAATATTCAGTTTGAAGGATGCATACTGCCACCTACTGTACAACTGGACAATTCAGGGAATATCATAGCGTTCATGTTTGTGCAAGGAACATGGACAGTATGACTTATAGTGTGACTCAATAATTAATGCCTACTTTTCAAAATGTTGTTGTGAAATAGGGAGTGCATTTTTAGATAACAGGGAATGGTTTAAAAAATATTTTTGTTTTGTAATCATGCATGATTTCTGAGGACAATTGCGGGCATGTTTTTGTATTTGGCATAGGTAAACGTACAGCTGAGGCCAAAAATTTACATATACTTAGGCTAAAGATATTCAAACTCAGTTTTTCAATGCTTTGCACATTTCATGTTACCATACACTTCTTTTGGCAAGTCAATTAGGGCATCTAGCCTACTTTATTCACATCAGAGGTAATTTTAAAACAATCAATTAGAGACAGGTTTAAGCTTTAATTCACTATATCAGAATTCCAGTGGGTCAAAAGTTTACATACACAAGGTTTACTGTCTCATTAAACAGTCTTGAAGATTCCAGAAATTGATGTAATGACTTTTTAGAAGCTTCTGATTGGCCAGTTGTCATAATTAGGAGTTAACTGGGAGTTCATTGGCACCTGTGGCTGTATTTAAGGGCCTACCTTTAGAACCACTGTCTTTTCGCACTTGTTACCATGGGGAAATCCAAGCAACTCAGCCAAGACCTCAGAAAAAATATTAGTGGACCTCCACAAGTCCGGTTGCAGGAGCAATTTCCAAACGTACCACGAGCATTAGTAAAAACAATTGTATGTAAATATAAAAATCTTGGGACCACACAGACACTGCAACGTTCAGGAAGGAGGCACAAATTAAGTCCCAGGGCTGAACGAACTTGGGTCTGAAAGGTTCAACTGAACCTCAAGACAACAATAAAGGAACTGGTTAAGGAGTTGGAGGCGTCAGGTACCAAAGTATCTACATCCACCAGTAAGAGAATCCTACATCGCCATGGCCTGAAAGGCTGCCAAGCAAGGAAAAAGCCCCTACTCCAAGACCGGCATAAAAAAGCTAGAATGAAGTTTGCAGGTGATCACCAGGATGAAAACCTAGCCTTTTTGAGGAGTGTTCTCTGGTCAGATGAAACAAAAATTGAACTGTTTGGCCATAATTATCAGCGCTATGTATGGAGGAAAAAGGGTGAGGTTTTTAATCTGAATAATATCATTCCAACTGTGAAGCATGGGAGTGGCAGCATCATGTTGTGCGGGTGTTTTGCTGGAAAAGGGACTGGTGCACTTCAGAAAATAGATGCCATCATGAGGAAGGAGGATTATCTAGATATACTGAAGCAACACCTCAAGACATCAGCTAGAAAGTTAAAACTTGGTTGCAACTGGGTCCAGCAGGACAATGATCCAAAGCATACCTCCGAAGTTGTAACAAAATGGCTTAAAGACAACAAAGTAAAAGTATTGGAGTAGCCATCACAAAGCCCTGACCTGAATCCCATAGAAAATTTGTGGACCGAACTGAACAAGCATGTTCGAGCAAGGAGGCCCACAAACCTGACTGAGTTACACCAGTTCTGTCAGGAGGAATGGGCAAAGATTCCGGCAAAGTATCGTGGGAAGCTTGTGGAAGGTTACCCCAAGTGTTTTATTCAAGTTAAGCAATTAAAATTAAAAGGCAATGCCACCAAGTACTAACAAAGTGTATGTAAATTTTGACCCACAGAAAATCTGATATAGTATATAAAAGCTGAAATAAATCTGTCTCTTAGCTATTATTGTCACGGAAGTGGGTGGTTAGGACCCAAACACAGAGTGAGGGGAAAAAAAACTCAAAACTCCAAACGGAATAGGAACAAAGACTTTACTTAACAAATTCAGAACAAAAGAAGGGAACTAAAGGCCTCGCAGGGCAACTCTTAAAAAACACAAAGTAAATCTTCAAAACTCAGGAAACAAAGAAAATCCAAAAATCACATAAAAATGGAACATGGGCAGAAACATACGGGGAGCTACTCTCAGGAGGAAACACGCAGGGCAGAAAAATAACCAGAAGCACACACAAGGATCCAGCACCCGAGTCAGGGAAGACAAGCACTTAAATAGACAAGACACTGACGAGACACAGCAGGGCACAATTCACAATCAGGTCACAGAGAGGGAAGGGAAAACAAGACAACCAAAAAAACAATAATTGAATAATTGAAAACAATAATACAATTAAACAGGGTAAATGAACAGAACTAAAAACTGAAGTGCCGCCATCTGGCGGCCCAAAAAGGGAAACGCAGACAAACCACAGAACCATGACAATTATTTTGTAATGACCTCTTAAGGAAATAAAGTATATATCCTAATTCACTTAACACAGGAAATGTATGATAACATGAAATGTGTGGAGTTGTGAAAAATTTAGTTTAAAAGTCTTTAGCCTAAAGCCGGGCACCCACCGCACGCGTATCGGCCGCGAGCGCACTACGCGCGTATTACGCGCGTAACTGAAGCGTAGTTGAAGTACTGTTATTACAACGGCAGCGGGCGACGTCGTCTCCACGACGACACAAGCGAACTGAAGCGTAGTTTTTCGCTTCAGTTCTATTTTTTTCGGCTTGTCGCGCGTCACGATGGCCTGTTTATACACAGAAATATGCTCTAAAATGCTAGGTATACATGCTCTGATTTATATTTCATCCTTATATTACTGGGGGTGTGTCCCTAGTTACCTCCCAGATATTTTATAAGCACCAAAAAAAAATACAAGCCTTTTCGTTTTGTAAAAATAAATAAATAAATAACTGGAACCTGGGGAAAAGGCAAACTTAGTTTCGCTGTCTTATTTTGCGGAGGGGGTGGGGTAAATTTGAAAATACACCACAGAAAGACGTAGCCTATCGCACTTGTACTTCAAAGCTTCCGGTGTTCATGGCGTTGTGGTGTTCATATCTCTTCAAGATTAAACTGTTACTGTCTTTTTCATGATTAGCTGATTTTACTAAATATGATCCTATAAATGTTTTGACGTGAATGACAAGACAACACGGGAATTCCCAATGGTTGATTACGGATTATTTATTATTATTATGATCATTACATATTCTTCATGAAATTGGCACGCTTGTTAACCAAGCAAATAAATTAATACAGTTTGAGATTGATTGTTATGCAGGCTACATTGCGATTTAAGTTTATGGTAATTCTTGAAAGCGTTTACTTTCTCACGTATTTACGAGTTAACGAAATATTACCAAATTAACAAACTGAAAAAGGTCTCTCACCAAAGTATTCACTTAACCCATAATCAACAGTCCTGAACAAACATGAAATACACGATGTAATCCCACTGTAGACTGCGAGAGCTACTAGGAATATATAGCTTTTACGCAAGCCTTTGCGCGACACAAACGGAACCAGTGGAGACACCCTACGCGCCGCGTCGTGCTGCTTCGCCGTGCTGCTTACGCGACGCGCGTGCGGTGGGTGCCCGGCGTAACGGTGAATGTCCACTGCAACTTCAAACATCGCGTGTGGATGCGTTGCTTCACGTCGCCTGGCTGCTTGGGGGCGTGTCAAAAAAATATGTGGCGGGCGCTGGTGGGTTTTACGAAGTCGTGCTGAAAATGTGTTCCCGTTAATGCAACGTGTGTAAATATAGGAGCATCACAATACACTTTGTCTAATAAGCTTGCAAGGGAGTGGAATAACCATAATAATATTAACATTACTCTCTAAGTATAACTGACTTCATTTGTTTAAATTAAGTTTTTGGGTTAGGGCTAGCGGAGTTAGTGCCAAGTTAACAAGCTAGCTATCTATCGTATATCAAACCGGATAATTCGCCGCCGATTTTAAATCCACATAACATCACAATATATCTCAAACCCGCCATGGACCGCAACAAGAAGCTAGTAATAGCTGCTCTCTACCTCGTAGAACACCGGGAATGCAGCTACAGAAATCATCAGGTTTTCCTCCATCCTCAAAACTTTTTTACCGAACAAGATTTTGGCTAACCGGCTGAAGAAACAGCAGCGCAGCCTTCACCTGATTGGGTCAATGGAACGCGCTCGACGGATTCATTTGGATAAAGTTGGGCTTTGCTCAACTTTTTCATCGCGCTGCAACCCGTCGCTTCAGCGCGCCGCTACCAGAATGCATTGCGGTGCAGATTGACGCGTGTCCCATAGGAAATGAATGGGAGGCATCAAATCGCGCTGCTTTCTACGCTGCAGTGGACATGCACTGTGACGGTGAAGCCACACTATACGCGGCGACGGCCGCTTGTCGCCGTGCCGCGGCCCCACAATCGGCTGTTTGTGGGCGTGTCACCTATTTTTGACAGACAGTTGTGTTCGTTAAATGTTGACCGGGTTTAATATCGTGTTTCATATTCATTGTCCTGTCTGAATAAAAATAATTTTTGCAGTAACCTAGATCTGAAAGATGTCAGTCAGTTGCCTAGATAGGCTGTTTAATATCTAGCTAGTGAGTAACAACCAACAACAAAAACATTGTCTGGCTAATTAGCCAGATAATGCCTTCAGAGTTACTGGTCAGCTAGCTAGGTGGCTGGTAGAAACGAACAACTTGCAACGAATACATTAGGAAGATTTTTTTTTTGTTTGTTATTGTGTGTTGTTACTCACTATAGCTAGACATTAGACAGCCTAGCTAGGCAGCTTATTAACATTTTTCAGAGCTAGGTTACTGCAAAATGATTTTTATTCAGACTGGACAGTGATAGTAGCTAACATTGCAGAGCCACCGACAATTTCAGAGACTTTTCTCCACTCTGCGTTCCTCTTATCAATGTCTCCGTAGGAGATTTTATTAAGTTGGGAAACCCGATATGGAAATTACGAGTTAGGTCCTCCAATGTGGAACGATAGAATGTGGAACTAAAATTAGAAAAAAATAGGGACAATTTACTTGACGGATCATTAGATCAAATCAGATTGGTTACAGCGACGCGGCGAGGGGGTCAAAGTTGAATTTTTGCCTTCTCCACTGCGGCCTCGCCGCATATAGTGTGGCTTCACCGTAAGTGTATGGCCTAACTTTTGGCCTCAACTGTATTCTTTTCAAATTCATTCAAATGTACTACATATAATCTGAGATCAGAAATCTTACTCTGTGTATTTTCAAATATTCTGGATTCAATTAATATTTGATCTTAACTTTGACTCATGAGTAAATGGAAATGACTTCTTTCTTTACCAATACAGCTTGACAAATTCCTTATGGTGATCATGGTATGTGTTCCCATGGGTTTATGGTTTTTTATGCAATATAGCCTACCTGTGTGCTATATATGGCAAATATATAAACTGCAATATCTTTAACTTTTAGCGTGGCATATTTCAACTGTAATGTGGCGTTCCTTTAAGTGATTACACATATGGTCATTCCTTTTGCAGGCTTGCAATGTCACAATGTTCTGCAAGTATAAAAAAATGTACTTAAACCTTCACATAAAATTGTTGTATAAAAATATTGAATATGTTTCCTTCCATTTAGGACTTTAAAATTACAACACAACATACATTGAATATTTCGCTAAACACGGAACAGTAGTCAACTAAATTTCCCAATTGAAATAATATGCATAATCCAAATTATTTTGAAGAATAAGGACAGGTTTCCCTTCATAGGGAATCAATACCGTGGGCAGCTACCGCATAGTTTATCTCAGTTAAACACTGGTCACTGAGTGTAAGACGTTTACAATTTTCAAACCTTTAAAAACACATCTGGAGTCGTATTAGGCTTAATGCACACAGCTGAGCATGTGCACTGAAATCACGAAATGAAAGGTGCTATTTTAATGGAATCCAGTCCATTGTCCATTGAACACAATTAAATACACGCCTACCCCACTCTAGTCTGACCTTGTGATGAGGTGCACACCTGTCACCAACTCACCAATGCCAAGCTTCTGTTACCTCCCTCTTATTATTTGATCTGAAGTGATTTCCTTAATATGATTTTCTCCTACTTTGCATATTAAAAAAACAACTATTTGTGGATGCTATGCATTGTTTTGACTCTAAAGCACAATACCTAGTATAGTTTTCTTTCTAGAAAAAAAACCACAGCAAGCCTCACAATATTTGCTGGAGAACCCATGATAATAGCACATCTTCTATTTTAAATGCTACACATACAGTTAAATGCAAAAGTACTGGAACAATAACACAATCTTTTGTTGTTTTGGCTTTGCGCACCATACACTGGTTTTGAAATAAAACAATGAATATGATTAATTATATGTCATGTTAAAGTGCAGACTTTAATTTGAAGGTATTTACATCCATCTTGGGTTATTCATGTAGGAATTACTGTTAAGCCCTTTTTATCGAAAGTCCCCCCATTTTATGGGAGCAAAAAATAATGGGACAATTGGCCGCTCAGCTGTTTCTTGGTCAGCTGTGTATCTTTGCTTTCATGGGCAAAAAAGCTAACAAAAGGTCTAGAAATTATTCTAGGTGTGGAATTTGCATTTGGAGTCTATTACTGTTGTCTCTCAGTATAAGGAGAAAATAAATGTCAATGCCACTAAAACAGGCCATCATTAGGCTGAAAAAGCAGAATAAACTGGTCTGAGACAGTCAAAACACTGAGTGTGTCAAATCAACTGTTTGAAACATTGCACCCACTTAGCTCAGCAGTAACAACCTTGTTAACCACAGAAGGGCACTGTAGTGGATGACTGAATAATTATTCAAATTGTGAAGAAAACCCACAATTTGACAGTCGAACAGATCAAGAACACCCTCCTGGATGTAAGCATAGATGTGTCAATGACTACCATAAAGAGAAAATTACACCAGCATAACCCTAGAACGTTCACCGCAAGATGAAAACCATTGGTAAGCCTCAAGAACTGAACGGCCAGGTTAGAGTGTGCTAAAAAAATAAATTAAAAAAAACTGGTTTTACAGGTGAGATGAGTATAAACCTGTATGAAAGTAATGTAAAAAATAAAAAATAAATAAAGAAGTGTGGAGAAAGAAAGGCACTCATGATCTAAAGCACCATCACCCCCACCCTCTTAAAAGGGGAAAATCACATCACCTGCAGCAATCTGCCATTGTAATCTCATCCTGCTGCAACTGCTCTCTGATTGTTAATATGCCTCTTTTTAAAATGAATTCCATGTGTAAATAAATATTACAATTATTTATCATTTGAAAAATGTTAATATCCAGTGATTAACTAGAAATTAGCTAAATATTTTATCATGGTTTATGAATTTATTAGACATTTTAACGTGTAACGAATGTTAAAATATTAATTCATCCAAATAGAAACATGTTATAAACACAATTATGGCCTTTCGTATGCGGTGTGCGTGCATATTTAGGCCATTTAAAAGTGTAATCACTTGTGTTTCTCCGTTATTATGGCTACTGAATGCGATTAATCTAAATGGCGGTCTTGAAATAGGGGTGCTGTTGGAGCATTACAAAAATCGCAATAATTGCAGTTACACTTTTATGATAGGAATAGATGCTCCGTCCGAAAAATGGATGTCTTTTGAGTAAAAAAGGAAAGAAATGCATGGTCTACGTCAGTAAATAATAATAATAATAATTATTATTATTATTATGATTATTATTCGCCTAGAGATCCATTATATTTACATAATGTGATGACAAAATGATGTGTGACAAAAGAATCGAAGTAGCAGCTCTTCGTCCGGCCACTAGAGTCCCTATGTCTGCTGGCGCTTATGTGTTTACCTCTACAGTCTGAACTGTGGATGTGCACAAACCATAATTCAGACATAAGCAAACTATTCCGGAAATACAAATGTAACAGCCCTTGTTCTGTATATTTGACGAGTTAACACGGCCTTGCATTGGTGCTACATTTCAAAAAAGGTAAGTTGAATTTTCAAAGAAATCTAAGCTAAACCACTAGGCTAAAAGAAAGCAGCACTAACTGTACCTAGAATAGATGCATTTCTTTTAGTGTGATGGGGGATTATTAACATGGCGTCTTACGAGTACAGTATTCTTTACGAATGAAGAGTCTTCCCCTTTGCTGTTACAAATTTACGTATAAACTCTAAAATCGGGGATTGGAGAAACAATCATAGTATAGTTCATACGTTTGTTTACGATGGACAGAATAGCTATGTGTCGAAAGAGTCTAGCAATCAATTGCCATCACTGAAGTGTGGCTGGTCTATAAGCGCCTTTCATCTTCATAACTCTGAATTTTTCCATGGTACATATTTGCGAATCGTGTTAGTTTATGTAGTGGTTGGATCTGTCCCTGGTAGTTCTTAACGGAATTATAGATCTGGAAGGTGTCAGTGGAAGAATTGGCGAGGTGGCCTGTGCAGTCGTCGAGATCCCCGGACATTCCTGAACACTTACTCCGGGAATCAGACGAGCCCCGAATAGGGAGACACTGCCCAGTGCGTCTGCATTCCGCCATTGCCGTATCATATTTTAAAGTAATGTCACTAGATGCAAGTGGTCTTTGGAAAACAAATATTAATACGCTATATTAATCACTTAACTATGGAAGAAAATGTATTCCGAGTTTCTGTCTTTGTATAAGATACAGACTAGCTACTTTGTTTTTGTGTTTTTTATTCAAGATTTCATATTTGTGGCACCAATATTTTTTCTGAGTAGTAGATACATACCTCATATTTTTCGTCTGTATCCTCGTGTAGCTGTTTAGTACGACAAAACAGATAGAACAGAATACTTAATATATCTCCATAAGAAGTAAAAATGTTTTAGTTTCAAGATCATTTGATACATTGCACCATAGTTTCTTCTCGGAATTGCCAAATACTAATTTGCGACAGTTCCTAAAAACTAGTGTAATGTAACCAGCCACAACAAACTATTAAAATATTTGTGTGTAGACGTGATGGGTAGGAATGAATCATCGTTTGCCTTAATTCTAAAATAGTGTACATGCCAGCGCATATTAAATGTTGGGGGCCAGAATGTTGCGTGTTCCCCGGTTGCCTGTGTTGCTTTGGCGTACTTCCTTAACCTTAATTATTGAATATGAAAAATGTAATTTTAGAGGCTGATCTATCAACGTAATAATAATAAAAATCTATGAACCCTCAAATTAGTATGACATTTTGAATGCTGATAAATTTGATTATACAGTACATGCAGTAAATACACAGCCTTAACTGCATTAAAGAATTTACAGTGACACAGACACAATCACAAAGTACAAAATGCATTTCAGCATGCAGTGTTCATTCTCAAAAATATGCAGTGTTTTTCCTCAAAAATAATTCAAGTAGATGAAAGAACACCCTTTCAACTGTTCAGCCTGTTTTCAGCAAATTGCTGAAAGGCAATATAAACAAATGGTATAAACCCACATTCATTTGAACCTTTACTGAAAGGCAATATAAACAAATGGTATAAACCCACATACATTTGAACCTTTAATTCCTTCATTTACTTTTATGTTCCATAGTATGGGTAGTTAATAGAGTCAAGCAGGTTTTCCTGCCATCTCCAGATCATTAAAACTCTTAGAATTGGGGAGATAAACTAAGTCTGTTGAGGCAATGTATGAAATTGGTTGAATCAGGGGACTAAGAGCAGATGCTGCAGCCCTCCAGGACCAGCCTATTAGCAGGAAAATGTGCCTTTACTTTTGGGTTCTGGAGGGGAGGTATGGCTGTACTTCTATGGGTGCACACAGGCCTGGATTGAATCAGCGTTTGTCCTTACATTTGAGTCACAATAATCACATGCATTCTTCACAAACACAGTTCAATCAAGTTTACCATTAGATAAAAACATGCAGATCTGTGTTTGTGAAGGAAAAGGGTACAATTTAGGCACAAGGCATTATTTGTCATTAAAAAGTGAACGAAAAGTCCAGGACTGAGTCCAGGCCATAGTAGCCAAATGAATGCTTTATTTATATTTTTGCTCTGGAAACCTTTTAGGAATACAGAATTGTAGACTTGGGCAGGCAGTCTATATTTCATTCCTGATGTATACACATTTTTACCAAATACACACTGAAAACAGAATTCTGTATTTTTATGACAGCCGGCTAAAAACTTGAGAGCCGTAATGAAGTAACATTTGACTGACCAATGGCAGTCAAATACTAATGAGTCTTATAGAGATTTATAGATACAGTAGCCTACTTGTCTAAATTGCAAGTCTGTGTGGATAAGAGCATCTGCTAAATTAATGTAACATGATGTAATATACATGTCTTCTTTCTTAAGCCCTTTGCTCCTCTAGGGAGCATTGGCCATTGACAAATGTCCTCCACTTCACTCAGTTGTTGGCGGTTCTTTCAAGATCTCCCCAGTTGACCCCACTCCCAGACATTTCTGCCTGGACACCTCTTCTCCAGCTGTTCCTGGGGCGACCTCTTTTTCTTGTTCCTTGGGGGTTCCATTTCAGGGCTTGTCGGGTGATGTTTGTGGCAGGTTTTCTGAGGGTGTGTCCAATCCAACTCCACTTCCTCCTTCAAATTTGTAAGTCAATGGGATCCTTTGTAATATACATGTGCAGCAAATAAAAAAATCAATAAATTGCTTCTGGGCTGCTACTTCTTGGTGCTTTGGTTGCTGTGAGGTTGAAATTCACATGTCCTCCTCAGCTGATCTTCCAGGTGTAAATAAGTTATTAATTACAGGTGTAGAATGAACAGCAGCAGTACTACTGGCCACCAGGGCCTGATTTGAGTATCCATGCTGCAAGGCTTTGATGCCATTGCCTAGTAAAATAAATATAAACGTTCATGTTTCAGGGTTTACACGCTAGTTTACAAGCCAGTGATCAGAAACATACCAAATTGTATTTCCAGGTTGCATTTCATCTCGTAAAAATATGAATATATTAGGCTAGTCATGCAAACAGTTTGGAAGAATAAGCTTCTCATGGCCTTACTGAAATCCCCTCTGGCATAGGTCTTCACTGTGACTGTATGAGGTGCAGTGGGGACAGGCTGTGATACAAAATGTTCCTTGTTGGTTCTCAGGAGGGGGTAAAATGTTTACAAGTGCTTGTGTCTGTTGGTTTCTTTGATGAGATGGGGGAAATTAAATGCTTTTATTTGAATTTACTGACCATAAGTGTCTGATAAAAAATATGCTTCACAGGTTTGTTAAAACGGGTGTGATGGTAATTAAATTTTGGTCTGTTTTCTTTAACAGTAAAGTAATATACATGGATATGGCCTACACTTTTTTCAAAATCTGGGGACAGGAGTGGTCAGGACAGGTGATTGTTCATTCAGAATTAATTTGCTGTGCTGTTCGAAGCTGTGACCCATAAGACATCCAAAATATAATGTTCAGTTGTTTCATTCATGACATCATCAGTTAGATAGATATTAAAATTTAATGTGATTGGGGGGGTTTGAGTGGCATCATAGTGTTATGTTAACCTGTAGTTCATTAGCATACCTTTTACCATTCAGAACTGACCAAAACAATACTCATGATGCAGTGACCTTACCCAATACTGATTTTTGGCACATCTTTTTAATTCGCATTCCTTTGAAAGTAGTACAGCTCAGTTTTAAAAAGATAGGTTCAATAATTGAAATGAAAAATTTTAAAAGCATGGACCCTATCTAAATGAGTCCTTTGAAGTCCTGCCTTCTATTTGATTAAAAACATGAGCAAAAGACAAAATTCAAAAAATATATAATATAATAATAATAATAATAATAATAATAATAATATTTCAGTAGCTGTGCATATTGCTGTGCTTGGCAACCTGACATCATTTATTTGCATACCATGATTTCACTCATGTGGTTTATCTCCTGATGTGTGTATATACATAGGCTATATACTTTTATTTGTTGCAGACAGTTCACACAATCCACCTGGCAATACAAACACATCTCTAAAATATGATTGAGAAAAGAGATCAAAAGTCTGGAAAAGGCTATGAATTCTAGCAATAAGGTATATATGAAACAATTTGCCAAATTTTTGTTGTTAGCATATAAATAATAATCTGTACATTTTTGTCTTATAAAAATATGTTTCTGCGCTGTCACAATCTGTGGACACCATGTACATTGTTACTACCTGCACTCTTTGGATACATTGTTTCATAAATGTGATGCAGCCTGTATGTAGCTATAGATTGTGATGTGGTTAAGAAAACACAGTTGTATATGTCCAAATATAAAATGCAGCTGGGTGGTGTACAGCTCGCAATTGTGTTGAATGCTGAGGGAAATTAAGTAGTGGTTTGTTGCTGAGAGATATTTACATATAAAAAATGTATGACTGCACTTGAAATATAAAAGGAACAGGTAATACACATGTACATCTCCAGGGCACTGGATGAAAGAATAGACAGTACTTCCATTTAGGTTCATTTTGAGCTTACCAGTAAAGAATTCCTGAATTTCATTGAATGATTTTATTTGGCTTTTGGAGAGTGCTGTTTTTTTCCCCTCGTCATGTCGTCTATCAGTAGATTTATCCATTGATAGTGAGTTTATCTTTGCCTTTCCAATTTAATAGTATTGCTTTTTAAATCTATATCATATCTCTGGAATAGTGCTGTGAATGGTGTCAGTGAGTTGTTTTCCAGGTAAGTGATTCCTTGTAGTTTCTATTTGTTGAAAATAAAAGGTTTCTTTTTGATTTTGAAGTCTGTATTGGTGTGAATCTGTTTAGAGATAGATGTTGAAAGGAAGTGTCTTAGTCTATTAAGTCTTCTGGATGGATGAAGGGTTATTGGATTTTGTAGATATAAGAGAATATTGTCTGCATATAGACCTATTTTATGGGATGTGTCTGCCATCTGTATTCTGGTAAATGTCAGCAGCGGTTCTACAAATATGGGAAACAGTGCTGGAGAGAGTGGACATCCTTGTCTCATGCCTCTGTGCTGTGTTAAAGATTGTGATGTGAGACCATTAGTGATTACAGATGCTGTGGTTATACAGGATTTGAATCCATTGGGTGAAAATTTCTCCAAAACCAAACTTCTTTAACGTAGCAAATAAAAAGTTCCAGTTGACTCTGTCGAATGTTTTTTAGGCATCCAGTGATGTGCTGATTGCATTGAAATGATTGGCAGTGTATGTTTTTGGAGGAGTATCTGCCTTTTATGAAGGTTGTTTGCTATGGAATTAGATGATTACCAATTCCATTCTAGTTCTTTACTGATGATTTCTATGTCACAGTTGATCAAACCTACAGGGCGAGTATATAGACCAGAGAGTTAGATCCTTATTGGGCTTGAGCAGAACCAAAATTAGGCTCTACACTAATGTGTGCTTCTGAGTTTAGTAGCACATTTACTAATTGCAATGCATTTGTGTGCTCATGATCACATGAATGCGTCACAATTTGTAGATGTGCTCCTAAATTATTATTCCAGTTAGCAGACACCAATTTTCAGGAGCAAATGCTCCTAAAATGGGAGCATTGTAGAGCCCTGTGAGCAGTATTAATTTCTGGTGGAATGGTTGTGTACATGTATGTCTTTATTTTTGTGGTCATACTAATGATTGATTGTGCTATTAATTGCCAAAAAGGTTTGTACAATTCAGCAGGGTAATCATCTGATCCAGGTGACTTAAAAAGACTTCTTAAAATCATTCTGTTGTTATGGGATGATCTAGTGTCTAATTGGGTCGAATCTAACCTAATTGGTTGGGGTCGTTATCCGATTCCTCTTAACTTCTTTAAAAAGTTCTGAAAGTTCTGTTCATGTCATATGTAGTCCGTATTATGTTACCCCGTCAGTCTTTGATGGCTGGGGTGTTTTTTCTTTGTTCATTTTTAATCGATTAGCCAGAGATTTTCTGGCTTGTCATTATATTCATTATAATCATGTCTCTAATTTGTTGTGTGAGGTATTGTATTTGATCTATGATATTGTCAAGTTGAAGTTTGTGTCTCATTTTGCATCTGTTCTGAGGGTGACTGGACCAGCGAGACGTTTACATCTGTCAGTTATAGTTGAGGTTTGTGTT
This sequence comes from Anguilla anguilla, assembly GCF_013347855.1. Lineage (NCBI taxonomy): Eukaryota > Metazoa > Chordata > Actinopteri > Anguilliformes > Anguillidae > Anguilla > Anguilla anguilla. The sequence continues at coordinate 40,699,925 of NC_049204.1, read as the reverse complement.
CAATTTCTTGGTGAGTGGAGTATGAGATAATGAATAAAGGTGATATTTCTGTTCGGTTCAATAAAAGCCACCCTCTGATAAAGACTGTTGAATTCTGTGTCTTTTAGAAAGATGAGTTGAATCATGACCTAGTGGGGGGTTTGAGTTTGGTTTCATTCAGCAGGTTGAAGCTAATTGGTTCGTGATCCGAAATTATTATGGGATGAATATCAGGATCATATATCCATGAATTACTTGTCAGGACATAGTTTGTGTCAGAAAAGGATCCATGATAGGAAGAGTAATATAGATGTATTCTTTTACAATTGGAGTTTTTTAAACACCAACTATCACCAAGTCCTGTTGTATGTCAGTCACGTATATGAATTTCGCCGGTATCTGCGATTGTTTGCACTATTTGATTGATCAAGGGTTGGATAATAACTGTTGAAGTCACCTCCCAAGATGATGGCAGATTCAGGGAAATCCATTAGCTTTGAAAGGATGGTGGGGAAAAGTGTGGGTTGTCATCATTTGATCCATTATCATGTTTCTTTTATCATTTCCTGATGATGTAACATTCTTCTGGGTTTGTTGTAGTTATTTTATTGTGATTTTGAATGTTTATATTAATCATATAGAGATTCTTTGTAAGATTTGTAAGATGAAAAGAGAATTCTGTTAATCTGTAGTATAGTTTTATATTTTACATGCTCTGAATATGTGAGATGGGTCTCATGCAAAAAACACAAATCTGCCCTTATTTTGTCCTGGAGGCAAACCATTAAAATAGTTTTTCCAGGGAGCCAATGCCCCTAATGCTCTAGCTAACAAACTTCATAGGGGACATTAGAGGTGCATTTGTCACGACAACACAGATATTTCCTGTACAAGAAATTGTCAGTATTTCCCTTTTTATTAAAGGTTTTAAAAAATAATTAGACCCCCTTATTTCAGGCAAACATGAAAGCACATGCAGACACGCATAAATTTATAAGCATAAAACACAAATAGAGAATCAATTATAGGCAGAGAGAGAGAGGAAGAAAATGTGTGTATGTAGGTAAGTTCGGATAGGTGGTGAATTTTAGGTAGTTGCTGGGCATGGTATAAAGTCTCAGAAGAGCCAGAGCATGCTGAAGGACAGCCCATATACAGTATATTGAACACAAGAGAAGCATGTTTGCCCTTTTGCCTTTGCTGTTTTAAGATAGGGTCCAGTACTGCGTCACTCATTCATTTTGTAGGAGAACTGGACACTGAAGCCAGACTTGGTCCCTCTTATTTCCATCCTCTTGCTATTAATCGGTTCTGTCTGTTTGTAACATTCAGATATTGCAACGATAGGTTAGGGACCTCTGGTAATATTATTCCTGTTTATATTTGTTCTGTGCACCCATACGGTCAGCATAATGGAAAGTTATTTTCTTCACAGTTCATTCCAGTGTAAGTTGACTGCAGGGAGTTAAGCACTGATTGCGTAAAGTTTTTTTATTATAACTTCTAGGTTGTCAGATGCTCCTTTGGGAATTGAAGAAAAAATTAGACTGTCTCCTGTTCTTCTGGTTTGTAAGTCCAGAATGATTTCTTTCACAGTTTTGTTTTCTTTCATTAGGGGTCCTACGAAGTAGGAACCCTATTGTTTTTGTTATTATTATTTATTATTATTATTATTATTATTATTATTATTATTATTATTATTCTTCTTCTTTTCCTGGAAATGGTCAAATAACTCAAAAAGTTGTTGACCAAAAATGATATAAATTACCAGGTTGAAACTAGAGACCATGAGTAATTATGCTAAAAAGAATGACCATGATTCGTCGATAGGTGGCGCTATAGTAACCGATTCAAAACACAAATTTCAACATGCTGGCATTTCCACCCCGTTTGAAGAAAATTCCTGAAACCAGGTGTACTTGTGTCATTCCTCATGAGGAATAAATATGCCTCAAGAACCCATAAAGTCCGCCATGATGGATTTTTCTGCAGATTGAAAATTTGGCAAAACCTATAGAAAGTTTCTTCTAATAAACCGTAAGTCTGATTGGTCCGAAATTGCCCATGCATGTGTATGGTGCATGTCTCCCTATAGGGTGTTAACTGCTAAGAGATCCATTCCAAGATGGCGGAGAAACTGATATTTAAAAAAAACAGAATTTGGCCACAAATTTTAATTAATAATGCTTATAACTTTTTACAACAATAATCTAGGGACTTGAAACAGACTGGGCATGAAGAGGGAACTACGATGTTGTACCATGTCGACGCAGTTGCAGATATCAGATATCTGCAGATATTTTGGCAGGAAGCTAATGCTAATATAACGCTTTAAAACTCATCATCTCATGAACGCTTTACCTGATTCCGTCACCATGGCACATGTGTACTCTTGGGTATTCTCTCGATCAAGGGAGAGAAGGACAAGTCGTTTCGTTAAAAATTGTGTTATTTGTGGCGTCACAAAGTTGGCACTCCATGCTAATGCACAGTCATATTTCGAAGTAATGTTTCTCATGAACCGGAAGTTGGATCGTCTCACGCACGGGTATGTAGATTGTCCAAAATCCTGAAATCTATGCCGCTTGGACTCTTTTCTCCTTCGCCTAGTCTTTACCCGGCTTGGACGTGTTCATAGGACCCCGCATTGCTGCTTGCAGCTATATTTATATTTTATATCTGAGTGGTGGGAACTTTGACTGTGGTTTGGAGAAAATAATTGTTTTTGTAGAGTATCAATCTGATGATGGCTGAATTTGAGGCTAGATCTTTAGTCTTTTATTTCTGTTGTAACATTCCAAGGATGTCAGGTTTTTTATTTATTGATACAAGCACACTGACTATAATGTAGATGAAGATGAGATTTTATGTATCAGTAGAAATGTCTTTCTCTCTTTGTCGAGTTGGTGCTGGGTGCTGGGTTGTAGCTGCCGTCACCTGGCTGGTTTTTGTCTGCCTCCATTGCGGACAGAGGCAACGGTGACCTTCAATAGATCTCACAAGGACCTACACCCTGGGATGAATAACATTGTATGGGATTGAATAGACAAATTGGCTTTTGTTGTCCAATTCCGTGGTTGATGTTAGAAGGTTGTTTTTACAAGCAGTGAGGCTTTGGCGTCTAGGGGCTGCATGCCGCCATGTTGGCACTTTAGCCTCTGCTCACCATCGCACCTCAGTCACGCATCTTGTTGTGCCTTCAGCCAATATCTTGTTCCCCGCACCAGCCCAGGTCTGGGGGTCTAATTGTATGCATGTTTTATCTATAGGAGGTTATGAGAAAAGATGTGAAATCAGGGTCTATGTCCCTTAATGTTTGGGTGAAGGGAACAAGTAAAATACAGAAAAATGAACAACCATGAGATGGAGAGCATTTCCTGTCACTTGTCCTTTTCACACTAATCACTCCCTCTTGCCCCACACTCCAGGAATTCAACTGCACTCTTCCCCCTCTCCTTCTAATCATTTTCAAACTAGATTCACAAGAACAAAGATTTCATTGACCTTGTTGTTCCATGTAAGTAATTTTTAACAGAAAAGCTATGTTTATAGATGAAAGGCCAGCTGGATGGCATTTTTAAAATGAAAGTCAGATAATTTTATTGGAAGCTGGATGTGAGGTTGTAGTTGTATAGGGGCAGGGCATTTAGTCCTCATTTATCAAAGTTAGGAGTTGATAGGAAATTCCAGACTGAGGTGGGATTTTTGAAGAATCGTAGGATCCATCTTATTTTCCGAATGATGTCGATTTTTGTGAAATTAAATTAGCAGTAATTATTCAGATGACCTCAGAGTCTGATATTATCCGAGACAGCAACAGTGCTCACCCTGTCCCGTTAAAAGTTTTACAAAGGCTTTACTGACCATTCATTTTTTTGACAGCATACCAAATGCATGTAATTTAGAGTGCATCCTCCTCCTCAACAGATGGAAGTAATTTACACAAGTCACGCTATAAAATATTTGCTACTTAAAGAAATAATCTAGAAGATTTTCATTAAAATGAATGTCTGTTAAGTCACTATCTATCGCTGAATTAGTTAATACAATGGTGATTGATAATTTATATTATTATTATTATTATAATTTATGATTAAAGAACTGGGTGTCTGTGGCGACATTCCCGGGAAAAAATCACAAGCGGCGCATAGTTAGTGACAAGTTTTCCATCACCCATGAGTGGTTGGTCGGCCAGAGAGGATAGGCGGAGCAAACGCAACAAGCTCGCTCTTCAACTAACTTGCGTGTGAGCGGAGTACTGTTTTTTCCGGTGTCTGCTAGCGTTACAATAACAGAGAAAAGGGGGGGGGGGGGGGGGGTTATGGAAACCTAAAACATTTTTGGGAAACATGAGGTCATATTATTTGTTGATGTAGATTTCGTATTACATTTGATTACAATGTAACGTTACTAAATTACATAGCTATTTGCACAGTTAACGCTACCTACCGGACCATGTCAAGACAGGCAACGTTAGTTTAGACAACGTTGCGCACAGTATCCATCTCTCATATCAGGTAATGTTGCGTTAGCTAGCTAGCTAATGTAATTAACACAATCTAATGTCAGCTAACAATTTGAAAAAACGCTAGCTAACGCTACCGACCGGTACCGACCTCGCATACCATCTCTCGAATGCAATGCTACCTTGTTGCAACGTTGCAATGTAGTCAGAGGTGGGTAGAGTAGCGAAAAAACTGTACTCAAGTAAAAGTATTGTTAATTTAAAATAATAATGACTCAAGTAGAAGTAAACGTTGTCATCCAAATAATTACTTGAGTACGAGTAAGAAAGTATCTTGTGAAAAGACTACTCAAGTAATGAGTTACTTCATATAATCTGATTTAATGTTGAAATAAGGAGAGCAAGATGAACGTAAAAATCCAAATGTCCAAAATATAAAATTGTAAATGCTTGGTCAATAGAAATAAACAAAATATAAAATAGCCATGTGCAAATTCAAATATGGCCTAAATCATATCCCTTTAAATAAAACAATACACAGGAGGTTCGTCAGAAGAGGAGGATTTTCGCTTTCTGTTGTACTCTATTAAGTCTGTATACCTCATCAGTTTGTTGGGGTGAACCCTCCCTTGACAGAAAAAATATCAATGAGGCTGCAGGGGATTTATCCATTAAAATAGACTCATCATCACAACAAAGAGGAGCCTGCTCAAATTCAGACAGAAACTTTATATGTGGAAAACATAATGCTTTGTCGCACTATTATTGTACCTTATGATGCACTTATCCACAATATTCCAAAGTCCCATGATGCCTTGCGCGGAATATGTGCAGAACTTCCGGTTTAGCGTAAACATATATGCTATGCAATGGTATGCAATGTTCCAGCGCTCACGTCATGACTGTTGCATGCTTCACAAAAACTATTACACTACTAACTAACGCTTACATTACAGTGTGAAATATCCACATTAATACCAGTAACCTATTTAAACACACTCAATTTAAAAAATAACGTATATAACCGAAGTATTTTGAACAATAATAGCCTACTTACATAGCAATGATGAAATCTTATCTGTGTTCAGTAGATGGAGACAGAGACAGTAAATCAACAATACAGTTCAATCCGCTTCTGTTTTGCTCCAGAAAACGATGTCAGCTAGGTCTATCAGCAAACATGCGGCTTAGCTATGCCCAGAAGTCCTCAATAATAATAGTAATTTCCCAAGAAATTACGAATAATAGTTGACCACGTTTCATGAGTGAATGCATAAGTGAATGCGATGATAAGAAAAATTTTGGTTATGCTGACCTAAAAAACGCTATTCCAAAAGCAAAATTAGACATGTTATACATCGTTAGAAAGTTTATACTCTCACCTACTGAATAAATGAATTGTCAATCAAGCCAGACTGTACTAAAAAGGGCGACAACGCTGTAAACAAGGCGTGTGGTATTAGGCACAGCTATTATGCGCGTATATTTCACAAACGGATTGTCCAAGACAATAAATGACCACTCAGTCAAATAAGCCGCGTTTCCACCGCAGGAACTATACCCCGGAACTAGGAACCTTTTGAGGAACTCGGTGCGTTTCCACCGCAGGAACTAGGGTCTAAATTTAGTTCTGGGGGCTTTGTTTTACCCCCCAAAACGTTCCTGCTCGGGGGGTAGTACTTTCCGAAAGTACAGGAACCTTTTGGGTGGAGCTTGCAGCGCTGAACATTTCTGATTGGTCGAGTATTCGTAGCATTTGTGTTGTATTTATTTTCCGCCATTACCCGCCTTGTTTGAAAATATGCAGCGGCAAACCAATTTATTTTCATAATAACTTCAACTCAAACTTGTATGTTATGCGGCGCAGTAGCCTACTTTTGGTTATAGCCTGTCAACGTCTTGGAATTATAACGTGTGCTCTTCTGTTCTTTTCTTGCTTTAGTATTCGTTTTATAAAATGCTAAGCATTCGTGCTGGGACAGCATATTACGTAGGCTACCAAAACATTCAAACGGATTAATTCGGTTGTTGAATATTTTCTTCCAGATTTTCTTTGTTAGCCCGTTGTAACTGACTCAAAACGTTTGATACAGTTATGTGAGGTATGCGGTAGTTCTGCATAATTAACATTGGTGATACAGTACAAGCAAACTGGAAATCACCTTCCGCACTTTTTATCCGGGTAAAATAACAGGTTAATTCTAGTAATCTTCCCTTTAGCTTTTTCAGACTGCCGTAATTTTACTCAATTTTACTGCCATTTTTCAATTCCACGAAAAGACCAGGAAGACTATGGACTCATTTATGGTGCATGGTTCGCATCTGGAGGGCACACTTCGCTGCTCGGCTAGCAGTAACTTCGAAGGAAAGCAAACGGTGGCTGTACCTCTACTAATTTACATTTTCACGCAAGTCCGAGTTTTCGTTCTATTCTTGTCATTTTGCGATTAGCCTATATGGAATTGACGACGAGAAAGTAATAAAACAGCAAATTGTTTACAACGTGTGCATGTTTTCTGCTGTTAATGAATGTGTTTGAGAGGATATATGAAAATCAATAAATACAAAAGTAACCATATATAGTCATTGTTGGTAACCCGTTGTATATAAGTGGAATAAACCCCTCCGGGCTGTCCCGGTTATTAGAAAATAATGTAGGCTACTTCGGTGGTAGTATGGGGTTACAGAAGAAATCATATGACAGATGGACCGACGACAACGCCAGTGGGCTAATTTGCCTAATCTTCGCGGTACTTTAGACCCCGGTGGAAACGCAGACAACCATTGGCTGAAGGAACCTTTTAGTTCCTGGTAAAGTAGTTCCTGGGACTGAAAGTTCCGGGTAATTTTGGTGGAAACGCGGCTATAGTTAGCTATCCACAGCCAAAACTAACCTACAACTTACCGCCACATATTTTCTCAAGTTCGAAGTTGAGTTCTTGTAGGCTGAAATTTCCACATTTCTAGGCAGACAAAGAAGGCAGCGCATAATGTAACTACTGTTTTTGGTAGTCTGTAAGTAAAACATAGTTTGAACGTGAGGCCAGGGGTGTTCTGCCTCCTACGAATCACCCGCCGTTGTTTCAGCCATTATGGTCGCCCACTCATCCTTCTGTGTGCTGTGACTGGCTACATTTGATTGGTGAAACGGAGTCATTTGGTGCTGTGACAGAGCCAAAGCAAAGACCAGTCAGCCTCTTTGGCTGAAGTCTCTCTGAGAGAATGAAACAAACAGAACGTGCATTGAATAAAAAATGAGTAAAAAATAAAAGTAACGAGCGGAATGTAGCTGAATATAACAGAGTAAAAGTAACATTTTTTCTTCGCAAATATACTCGAGTAAAAGTGAAAAGTATGTTGCATTAAAACTACTCTTACAAGTACAATTTATTCAAAAAGTTACTTAAGTCCTAAATGTAACGGAGTAAATATAACGCGTTACTACCCACCTCTGAATGTAGCTGACTAAAGGCCAGTTCAGATCAATGATTCGCAACGAGACTGGATGCAACTTGCAAAATTCCAAGACGTCTGATGGTAAACGTTCTAAAACTGTACTTGGCGATTTGACAAGGTGGGTCTTTTGAGACTCCAGGCAACGGCTTCAGACACTCTGCAACTAACCAGTTCACACCACTGCAATTTTCTCTGCAACATTCTAAAACCATTTCATCTCGTTGCGAATCATTGATCTGAACTGGCCTTAACGTTACCGTTATTTACATTGCTATCAAGTTCATCAATATATTATAATGATCGGAAATAAAGCCGGGGTATAGGTGGAGCAGAGCCGGGTCTGATTTCTGTGTAAAGATGTCAAGCCGGAGAAAACTAAATAAAAGAATATGGCAGTATAGATCAGCGTTGTTATTATTTTATTACGCTTCCTCATATGTTCCTTCAGCCTTGATGCCATTTTTTGATGAAACCGCCTTTGTTTTTGTTTTATTCTTCTTGTTCTGATTGCTAATTTAACACCCAGCTCAGCAAACAGTTTAGCTAGCAAAACCAGAAACACCAGGGGTAACATTTTGCAAGGCAGTTGTTTCAAAAATATCACACAACAATCATTCACGAAAAAGACTGTTTATTGTGCGCGAGATATATAACTGCACAAGCCACAACGAATCCAGCAAATTCTTCTCTGCAGTGTAAAGATGTTCATACAGGGCAAAAGGTGGATAAAGAACATTTGTGGAAATTGATCACCACTAATTCTACCCCAGGTCTGCTACAGCATTTTAACCTGGCTCGGCAGTGTAAAGACAGCTTAAGTTAGCCTAATAGACAATGAATGAGTATGTACATAACGTTACTTTTATAACAACCATTTTTTATTCAGTAAATAGTAAGTGTCACGTCACACAGGCGACACTGGTTGGATCCGGTTGGATCTATGGGAAGCGAGGTCCAAAAACACACTACAATTGCTGCTTCTCGCCATTGGTACCGCCAAAGAGAACGAAACAGAAATCTTTGAGATTGTAACTTTAATGTTAGCAGTATGCTAAGAAAGTCTTGACTGGATTCAATTTTTTTATTTTGTTATTTCATAATTAGTTGAAATTGTAACATAAACCTGTTTTCATGTCAGTCTTGCACGTTAGGGAAAAAATTCTTATTCTAGTATTATATGTATTATATGTAGTCAATATGTACTTTGTTGTATCACTTCAGGGAACATGTAACAGGTTTTGCAGTCCTTCTCCCCACAAACCACACAATCCTCAGTTCTGGGACTCACACAGGTTTTATTGCGCGCTGGTTACCAGTACGTCCATACACAAACAAAAAAAAAACACACGATAAGGAAGGGGATTACAACGTACGTCGCTCCTGTGTGTGTCTCTCATTCCAGTACCCCGGTCTCACTGCAGAGCATATAAACCATTACCAATCAAATGTAATTGCAGACAGCTATGGTTACAGACCGGCTAAACCACTCCCTCTCCGCCTGCAGATGGCACCCTAACCACACCACCCCTCCACAAACCCCCACCGTCCGACTTAGGCCGGGGAGCCCTCCAGCCGCCAGCAAACCCCTTCCCCTTTCCCAAGCGGGAGAGGAAGTCAGCGACCACTATCTGAGCACCCGGCTTCACCTTGAACTTATACAGCTGTAATGCCAGATAATGTGAGTGGTCCGCACGTTGGCATCTTTCATGCGGTGGAGCCACTGAAGGGGCATGTGGTGCGAACAGAGAGTGAAAGGGCATCCTAGGCGATAATAGTGGAGAGCGCCGACCCCCCACTTGATGACCAGTCACTCCTTCTCCACAGTGCTGTACTTTGCCTCCCGCTGTGGCAGCTTCCAGCTAATGTACAGCACCGGGTGGTCGACCCCCTCCACCTCCTGGGACAAACGGCCTCCAGTCCACTGTTTGATGCGTCCGTCTGCAGACAAATTGGGAGAGCAAAGTTAGGTGTGTACAGGAGCAGTTCACCACAGAGAGCCTTGTTTAACCCTCTCAAATGCCTGCTGACACTGCTCCATCCACTGGACTGGATCTGAGGCACCCTTTTGTGTCAGATCGGTCAGGGGACTGGTCAGGTCAGAATGCTGGAGTAAATCCCCTATAGTAACCTGCCTGTCCCAAGTACCGTCTAATCTCTTTTTCTGCCTTGGGCTGCAGGCAGGCCGCAATAGCTGCTGTCTTATCAACCTGGGGACACACCTGCCCGCCGCCCAAGTGACACCCTAGATACCGTACCTCCCTTTGTCCAACTGCACACTTCTTCGGGTTGGCCATAAACCCTGCACACCCATCAACACCCAGGTGACCAGCCATTGGATTATGGTGAGCCGCCTGGAAAAGCATTTCCCGACGGCTTTTCTGTACCAACAACTGAGTTAATAATAGAAAAATAAGGGTGAGCTAGAGCGGTGCCAGGGCGCACCCGGTGACCATAATAGCTAACACATAGTCAAAGGCAAAGCGTAAAGTATCATCTCGAGACTGCTTGAGCTGAAAGTCCTGGAGATGTATGCCGGAAGTCGGGGAAGCTCTCGCGAGAGCTTCTCCAGACCCCGCCTCTCCCTTGGCAGCATTGTTCAACTTTGCGTTACCATTGTGCACATCACATAGCTTCCCCATGTAACCTTTCATTACATTAGTAAACCCTGGCCAATCAGTACCCAATAAAAGGGGATATGACAGACGGGAGCTAACCGCAGCCTTTACGCTTTTTGCCCCAGTGTTGAATTTCCACTGGCACTACTGGGTAATTGTGAATATCCCCATGTACACACCTTATTGACACCCACGATGTTTCGACCAGTGCCTCAGGCTGAACCAAGCTTTGGTGAATCATGGTTTGTTTACACCCTGAATCCAGAAAAGCCTGGCGAGTACCCCCTTGAATCCTTACCAGTATCCAGTACATCCCCTCCTGACCAGGGGAGGGGGCTGGCGAGCCCGCGATCCGTAGCACTTCCCCCACTTCCATCAGGGGACAGTCCCTGCGGAAGTGGTCGGGCCGTCCATAATGCCAGCACTCCTGCCAAGTCGTCTGAGGAGGCCTCTGGGTGTCCAGCGCTGCAACCACTGAGACCGGGGGCTGTGGGGGAACAAGGTAGGGGTTGTGGGGAGACAGGGTATTTGGGAGAGAAGAGGCAGTTTTCCCTGCTAGCGATGAGGGTCCCCCTGGCAGTCTTCTCCTTGGTGCTGGGACCAGATGAGAAGACCGGGATTCCCTCGGGGCGGGGCCAGGTGCTGGAGAGCGATGTTGGAGGGTGCTGAGGTGAACCTTTGCCAGAGCAATGGTGGCATCCAGCAAGGTTAGTCTATGGCAGCGCACCCAGTCAGCAGTGGCTGTCGGCAGGCTTAGCACAAACTGCTTGAGCGTCACCTGCTCAGCAACCTCCACCGCTAAGTGCACTGCTGGCTGGAGCCACCAGTTAGCGCCGTCTCGTAGCTGCTGAGCCAGAGCAAAGGGGTGGCCATCCTCGTATTGAAGAACCCTGAAGCGGCAACGATTATCTTCCTCCATTCGACCCACTCGGTCTAAAATCGCCTGCTTCAGGTCCTTGTAGTTGGTGCTCCAGGGCGCTGGCAAGCTGTACGCAGCTTGTTGAGCTTCCCCGGTGAGAAGGGGAAGCAAACACACAGCCCACTCCCCTGTAGTCCACCCGTAGGCAGCCGCTGTACCCTTGAACGTGGTCAGGTACACCTCTATGTCCTCTTTGTCTGCCATTCATGGCATCTGCAGTCCGGCGTACCTGCCAGTTGGGGTGGTCGGCACTGACTGTCCTGTTGGTTTCTCCTGTAGCATGCTCTGCAGGAGAACCCAATCCTCCACCTGCCCCTGAGCCAGCTCAAAGAGGGCGGCAGTCTGTCTCTCCTGCAACACCACTAGATGACTCAGGGTTTTGCCCAGCGGCGATTCCATTACCAACTTGGTTTTATTATTATTATTCCATTCATCATTATCTATACCTGCTTGTCCAATTCAGGGTCACGGGGGAGCTGGATCCTATCCCATCATGCTTTGGAAGCAGTAACCCCTGGACAGAGTGCCAGTCCATCACAGGGTGAACATGCACACACGCCGTCACCTGTGGCCAATTTTACATCTCCAATACACCTAAACTATATGTCTTTGGACTGTGGGAGGAAACCGGAGTACCTGGAGGACATCCATGTGAACATAGGGAGGACATGCAAACTCCATACCGAAGGGTCTGGCCGGAACTTAACTCGGGAACCTCTGTCTTGCGAGGCAATAGCGCTAATCACTGCACCACCGTGCTGCTCTAATATTATAATAATAATAATAATAATTATTATTATTATTATTATTATTAGGCTGACTGTATTTAGTTATTTATTTAAGTGTACAGGTGTTCTTGAAGCTGTGCTCTCTTTGGTGGAAGGATACATAGTGACGCTTGAGTCTATGAGCTTCCTTTTTCCACTAGCATGAATGTTATTAGTCCTCAGCACTGCAGCTTAGTAGAGGAGTAAAACCTGTATCAGGTCAATCTGATCTCATTCCCTACCATTCTGGAGCTACTTGGATGGGTCTGCACATGGCCATTTAATGGATTGTAGCTATTTGAAACCTGCGGTGCCCCTTTGCCTCTCCATGAATCTCAAGGCTCCTTTTAAAATTGCATTACATTTTGACCACTGGACTGAGTGTCCTTTCTCCTTTCTTTTTTAGGCATCAGCAGTGAAGCTCATGATTTGAGCAAAGATCATTTTTCTCTTCACTGAGCCATTATTGTTTATGTTCAACATTATGTACCTAGACCCAGAGTTCTCTCAATAGAACTCTTTTGTTCTTCACTGTGAATATTGACTACAATATCTTAGTAGAAACTGGAAAGGAGGCAGTTTGTGTAAATGTCCTTGGTGATAACCTCAGGTCTCAAGCTAGATTTGTGTCCATGAGTACTATACAAATGCAAGCCTGCCAGTCTTTGTTTGAATAGTTGATTTAGTTTGATATATACCATACTGGCTGCACAGGGTTCCAAGTATAAATAATTTTAGGAATCAAGTATTGTACCAATTCTTCTGACAATTAATCCAGTAGCCTAACGGGATAAGAAAGGAGGACTCCTTTAAGTGTTTTATTAAAGAGCAGCAAAATCTGTGTGTGTGTGATTTAGCAGTTAGAGCTGACATTATTTCTGAAACTTTTTATTATTTATTATTTTTGAAACCTTCGATTCACAGAGGAGCGGTTAATGCTTCTTGTATAAATGTGGTGGCGAGCCCTGTCTGTGTAGGCAGGGAGGCAGCTGGCATTCAGAACTCATCTGCTGAAATCTGTCAGGCAGGCATTTTAAGCGCTTCCTGCCTGTGAGTTCACACCTGCATGAGGTGCTACTGCCTGTACTGCCCCTTTTTAGATATAAATTTAATTTATTAATTTGCTGGTCGTCAGATCTGCTGTGGCACCGCCAAGTTAAAACCAGTATGGAAACCATTATTATTATTATTATTATTATTATTATTATTATTATTATTAGTAGTAGTAGTAGTAGTAGTAGTAGTAGTAGTAGTAGTAGTAGTAGTAGTATTATTATGGGGCCAAGCACCAAGGGTGCATAGCACCGCTATTGTTTTTGCTAGGATTCTTTTTCTTCTTTTTTTTCCTGCTTCTCCCTACATTTTCACCTCTTTCGCATGTTCAAATCTCACAAAATTTGGCAGGCATGTTCTGTATGGCTGCCAATTTATTATGCATGATACACATTCAACTGGCACTCTAGATGGTGCTGCAGCACCACCTGCAAAATTACAACATTGAAAAAATGACCATGGCCATGCTGTTTGATGTACATCCATCCAAAATGTTTTCCACATGTTTACCACCTTACTTTGAACAAATAATAACATAGAAGTGTCTGCCATTTAGAATTTCTGGAAAAAAATGTTGTACTTCACCTCAAATGTTGGCCCTATTCTCACCACATTTGGCATGTATCATCTACAGCATCTCCTTGTGTCAAATTGCGAAGGAAATTTTAATATCTCAAAAGACGCCCACTGTAATGTAATTTCAGCTTGACAAAAAGGCAGACCACACCAAAAATATACAGTACCAGTCAAAAGTTTGGACACACCTGCTTAAACTGTATAAACTTGTCTATAAAAACTTAATATTTCATTATATGATATATGTACTTATATACGCAGATAATCTTAAGTGGATTGCATTCAGAAGTTTTTTAATTTTTAAATGAAAATGGAAATCTTGTAAGCTCATTGGGAAGGGGGGGGGTGCATTGTTTTGTTATTTAAATATCTTGTAGGTATTGGTGTTCATAATCACAAAAAATAAAGACCACCCGCCATATTTCAGAATTTTCACCACATATATTTCCAATGGAGGGTAGAAGGGTGAAACTGATGTAGGAATAAATCCCGTGCATTTTGAAATATGGCAGGTGGTCTTTTTTTTTTTTTTTTAAATATGAAACATTCTACAGGTCCTGGAGCACCTGTTAAGATAGACGTCATCATGAACACCAGTACATACCAAGATATTTAAATAACAAAACAATGCACCCCCCCCCCCCCCCCCCCCCCCCCCCAATGAGCTTACAAGATTTCCATTTTCATTTAAAAATTTAACTTTTGAATGCAATTCACTTATGATTATCTGCTTATATAAGTACAGATATCATATAATGAAATATTAAGTGTTTATAGACAAGTTTATACAGTTTAAAGCATTTTTAATCATGAAAAAACTTGTTTAAGCAGATGTGTCCAAATTTTTGACTGGTACTGTATGTATGCCGGTTGTGGCGATGATAGATAGCCATATTGTGGATAAGCATGAACAGGCTTGCAATTTTATCATGCAATGTGGTCTGTAGGGGGTGCTGTTTGAAAAAAACAATTTGCATAAGTTCCATAAGGTCAAATTCACAGGATCCTTTTGGCAACTTCTCTCCAACAATCTGGAGAAGTATAACTCATGTGTCTGTCATTTCGTGAACCTACTACCTAAGGTGGCTCTCCAGTACCATTTCTAAATCACTACATGCACATCATTATTGCAGATGTGTCCTTACATCCAATAAATACCTAAGCTGGTATGGATGATCTTTGGATAGGGTTTGAAGTCCATGCCAAAGTATAAGTTGCTATGACCAGTTTTGGCTGAACGACAATGACTTTTTTGATAGAACTGAGTTCACATACAGATCACTGTGACTTGGAGCTCCCCACCCCTGCCCCCTCCCCTTGTGCAGTTGCTGAGCCTTAGTATGAACCTACATTCTGTTTTCTACAAGTATAGATACATTGTAAATGGTTTCATCCATCATTTCAAGAACTACATGGAGTTTTTCAGGTAAGGAACATTCCTGACCCCTAGAGTACATCAAAACAACAATATTACAATGTGATATTTGTTAGACTATGACATTTCATAGAACACTTCCATGTACAGAGGATGTCCTTCAAAAAAGTCACCTTTACATGGCAGTGTTTCATGTGTCATAGGCTAATGTATATAGAAATGGCAATGTTGTTGCTTTGATGTATTCCAGGGGTCAGGGATGTTTTTTTTACCCTAAAAGGTCATCTTACAGTTTGCATGCTTTCCATGGGAATTAAATTGCTTCCCAGTTAACCTGCTTGAAGTTAGCTGTAGGAAAATCCTTTAATTCCCATGGAAAGCATGCATCGTATGCTGTAACTGCAGCACAAACTGTAAGATAACTTGCTTTCACTTTCTATGCAGGTCAATGTCTATAAGCACAAACTGATGAACAGCACCATCCAAAAGGGCTATATGATAATTTCTCCCATCAGGACAGCACTGTTCGGCAGCTGTTTATATTATGGTCCTGATTGTACACGTGTCAAAGATTTATTGAGTGAATGCATTACTCATAGCAACACTATCATAACTTCATTTCTATATTATATATCAATTTGGGGAAGATCATTAGGCTACAGTGCATGCACAAAGACTAATGAACAGCATGCAGGACTCAGAACGAGTGATTGTCTCTGTGTGCACATTGAGTGGTGCGTGCGGCATAACCAGCTGTGGTTGAACTCAGGAAGGTATTTGTTTTAGTCCATAGTCTTGATTTTTTGTTTAGGAGAAACATGCTTTACTTGCATTTAACATTATATGAGATGAGATCACAACAGGTTGGAAGGCAAGGATGGGCCACGCCAGGCAATCAGGGGGGATTAGCAACTCAAAGCAGCACTTTTCCTCCAGAGTGACAAATTAGTCAGATGCTCCAGCACAGTTAGGACCTCATGTGTGCATGTGCCAAGCTGGGAGGAACAAAGGACACTTGCACACTCTGCATGTCTCCCTCTCCCATTGCAGCATGCCGTGTATTTCCACAGCACATCTGTGGTGTGCAGGCAACTACATTGTTGCAAAACCTTTCCTATATTTTTGCAGACATTTCAGAAATATACAAATTGCAATTATTGCCCTGCAGTGTTTGGCCCCCCACATCACTGCTTGATATTATTTATAATAATAATAATAATAACAGTAAGAATAAGAACAGTCAAAATATCAACAGAGGGCAGATATACTTAACCATCGCATACAAGACAACTCTGAGTACATTTGACCAATATTAGCCTCATAGAAACTCTGTTAAAGTTGGAGTAACACTGACCAGAATACTGAGAATTTGAATCAGTAGGCAGAGTTGTTGTCACTTGCTGGGTATTTCTGTGCTTATTCATTCATCTCACTGTATTTTCCTGGAGTGGACCTTGGGTGACTTTATTGAGAAGAATGTTCTTGTTTTATTTTTCTACATTTGTTAATTTTGTTCTGTATTCATTAAATTCCTTTTGGAAAATGATAGGTTTGATGGGCTCAGCAGCAGTTTCATTGCAAACGGTGCCATTTGGTTTATCAGAAAGAAATAGATTATATGTAATTGGTTATTTTACTTGAAAGTCCAGACCAGTAGAAGGTCTTTGTTCTATTCTGTATTTGTCCAAAGTGCAAAAGCAGATGGAAGCAGAGCTGTGTATAGATTTGCTGTTGTGAAAATTGTGCCTCAGGATTGCACTGCCTCAGAGGGTAAGTTAGGACACGAGAGAGAGACAGGGAGAGGGAATGGAAGTACTTCTGAATCAGTCAGTCTTTTTCTTTTTGTCTGCAGTTTTAAATGAATAAAGAGATGATGTCACGAGTGATGAAGAAACGGCAGGCTGACCCCAACGTGGTTCAGCACGTGTGGTCCGCCATTGAAGTCATCCGCAATCAAAAGCAGATTGCAAACATGGACAGGATCTCCAAGTAAGTTTTACATGCCACACAGCATTGCACACTGCACCTTGCACTTCATTTTGGCTCCTCTTTCCTACTCATTTCAGTAGAATGACTGGGGTGGAGCCCTAATGTTATTAGGATAAGTTTCACGGACAACACATGCACTGTCTGCCATTTTAGCTTGTGTTTCTTTCTCTTTTCCACTGAGTTAAATATAAAGATGGAAACTCAATGGCCCCAGAGATCCAGGCTGCATTCTGGAGTTCACTGATGTTTTCCTAAATTTCCCCAAGGGATATTTTCATTTTGTGTTATTGTTTTTCGGGGCATGGTTCTGCTCAGATTTCAGTCTTATTTGAATTCTTAAGTTTTGTGAAAAAACAGCTAATGTTGTAGAGCTTCAAAAAATCCATTTGATCTTTTCTCTGTTTTATTCACTGCAGTTATTCAGCTAACTCAGTAATCCTGCTTCATTATGCAGGCCCCAGTTCATCCTCTATCACTGATAGTTGAACTTGTATCATTGTGTAGTAGCTAATAGTTATTTAGTGAAGCACCCTTACACTGGCTATTGGAAATTAATGAGTGAATAGAATCCTCTTATAGACTAAGCTATATTTATGATTTGATAACTGTCAATATACAATAATGAAATACAAAATTAAATAGTTGTACATATAATTTAACACTGAATGAAAAATACCCATTGTAAGATTGCTTATCACAATGCTGATAATGCGCTTGTCAGTACTTTTATCAACTACTGAGAATCCCTGGCCATGTACTTTAGTAAGGACTGCCTGCTTATAGGAGGGTAGGTACATCTGTCTGGGGCTTTTATAGACCCCTTAAAAGTCGGGAAGCTACATGAAGCAACTGAACATCTAAGATCAGGCAAGGTATCTTGTAAGCTTGTCCTACCGTCCTGAGAAAATCTTCCAGATCCCTACGGTATAACCAAGATATCACCCTCTTTGGCGGCCAGATATATACATGTATTTGGTTTATAAATCTAGCATATACACATATAAAGCCATAAATGCAACAGCCTGACATTTTGTGTATTTAAATAGCTGAGAAAAAAATGTTGAACTGACTCTTTCCTTGTCACAGCGGTCTCCGCAATAACGAAGTGTATACTTCTGTTGCCAAAATACACATGTATGTTTTTGATGACTAGTTAGTGATGCAAATGAGAAGAGGCACAGCTTCTTCATTGTCTCTAACGGGATGTTGGACTCAACCGCTACAAAATCCTCAAATGCAATAGGTATACCCAGTGCTCAAACAGCAGCAAAGATTATTTGTGACATAATTTTTAAAAACTCACAATTCTGTGGCATTCCGCATTTATGTGTATATTCCGTTTCTCAACCCAATTTCTGAGATTCCTTCCACGATTTCCGCAAAACAGAAGATACAAGGCCTGGCTGTGGCCTTTTTTTTTGTTTGGAGAGGGTTAGGTGGTGGGTTTCAGTCTAATTAGATAATTAGCTAATGATAAATGACGATAAATGAGTTTCATCACTTAGCTCGAATTGGGGTGTGGGTTGCCTCATTTTGGTGTAAAAAAAGAAAACAGAGTGAGAGAAGTAAGTCACTCAGCATGAAAATAGCCATCGCTGTGTTATTCTGATTTTTATAATAATGTTCTGCTTTTTTCTGGGGGGGGGGGGGGGGGGTCATTTAAAACTTAATGACATGCCACTAAATTACAAGCTCTCTTTGTCAGCCGCTCACTCACTCGCACACTTTACATGCTTAATCTGTTTTTTTCAAGAGGGGTAATGAATGAGATGAGATGAGTGAGACTGAGTGTGATGAGTGAGACTGAATGTGATGAGTGAGATCAGTTCAAATGAGTGATACTGAGTATGAGTGAGACTGTGAGATCAGTTTAGATGAGTGATACAGAGTGTGATGAGTGAGACTGAGTGAGACTGAATGTGATGAGTGAGGCTGAGTGAGATGAGTGAGATCAGTTCAAATGAGTGATACTGAGTATGAGTGAGACTGTGAGATCAGTTTAGATGAGTGATACAGAGTGTGATGAGTGAGACTGAGTGAGACTGAATGTGATGAGTGAGGCTGAGTGAGATGAGTGAGATCAGTTCAAATGAGTGATACTGAGTATGAGTGAGACTGTGAGATCAGTTTAGATGAGTGAGACTGAGTGTGATGAGTGAGACTGAGTGTGATGAGTGAGATGAGTTTATATGAGTGAGACTGAGTGTGATGAGTGAGACTGAGAGTGATGAGTGCAACTGAATGTTATGAGTGAGATGTTTTTAATTTATTTTTTTTATTTAACCTTTAGTTACCCAGGCTAGGTTCACTGAGCACAGATGCTCTTTTGCAGGAACGCCCTGCTTCACACTCATACACATTCACACCTGGGAGCTGCCCAGTACAACCACAGTCCTCTATTGCTGGCCACTGAGCAGCTCCACTGGAGGGAGAGAACATTTTTTAGCCAATTAAATCAGAGGATGATTAGGTGGCACGTCTTTGCGAGAGCCAGATCTGGGATTTTAGCCAGGACACCGGGGAACCCCCTACTCTTAGCGATAAGTGTCATGGGATCTTTAATGACCACAGTGAGTCAGGACCTCGGTTTAACTCGTCTCATCCGAAAGACGGCATCTCCTACAGCACAGTTTCCCCTGTGATTGAGTTTAGCCAAGTGAGACTGAGAGTGATGAGTGAGACTGAGTGTGATGAATGTGATGAGTGAGACTGAGTGTGATGAGTGAGACTGAGTGTGATGAATGTGATGAGTGAGACTGAGTGTGATGAGTGAGACTGAGAGTGATGAATGTGATGAGTGAGACTGAGTGTGATGAATGTGATGAGACTGAGTGTAATGAATGTGATGAGTGAGACTGAGTGTGATGAGTGAAATGAGTGAGATGAGTGAGATTGAGTTTAGCCGAGTGAGACTGAGTGTGAGGAGTGAGACTGAATGGAATGAGTGCAGTTGACTGGGGCTGAGTGCCTGAGATCTGAAGGAGGTATCTTTGTGGCAGGTACCTGAGCCGCGTGTTCGGCGTGCACCCGAAGGAGACGGCACGGCAGCTCAACCTTGCGGTGAAGGATGGGCTAGTGGTGGAGACCCTCACTGTGGGGTGCAAGGGTTCCAAGGCTGGCATTGAACAAGAGGGGTACTGGCTCCCTGGAGACGAGGTGGTGAGTGGTGTTTGTTTATGTCAAAAAGGCAGTCAGAATGCTTGTGCTATTCATATAGTATGAGAGGTTGCTGCTGGACGATTGTACTTATTTGTACAAAAATGGTTGCAGAGACAATTGTGTTTCTTTGTAAATCACAGTGAAGGACTATTGTTAAATGCATCCAGGCTATAGTGTTGCACATGTGACAAGGCTTCAAAAGGTCTGTCTGCTTAGCAGATAGCGTCTTAATTTTGGGGAGTGGGTTACTCACCTTACATTTATCTTCTTATGCGGAGAGTCTTTACTGAAACAGTTCAGGCTAAGTTCAGCTTGAGAAACCCTACCAGGAGAATGAACCCCACAGCCTTCTGGGAATGAGCCTTAACCACCCCACCACATGGCACAGAGGGACAACACTTTTTCATCACATTCCCACCTAATGTTACTGTGTTTACAAGAGAAAGAATTTGGACCACCATCCAAAAGACCACCATCTATGATGGAAATGGTATCCATGATTTTTAAAAACCTCAATATGCTTGACCAGATAAGATGATATTATTATTATTATTATTATTATTATTATTATTATTATTATTATTGTTGTTGTTGTTGTTGTTGTTGTTGTTGTTGTTGTTATAATAATAATAATAATAATAACAATTATTATTATTATTATTAATAATAATAATAATAATAATAATAATAATAATAATAATAATAATAATAAGGTTCAAGGTTATGTTTATTGTCCCACCAGGGGAAATTTGTTTTGCAGCCAGGGTTCACATGAAGACAAAAGGACAACATCATGACAACATCAACACAATAAAATCACTGAGCTAGTGCAGGGAAATGGAAATTCATACAAAGTATTATTATTATATAGTAGTATTATACATTTATATTTCCTGCTGTTGTTTTATTTTCACAGAAATTACAGTAGATTTATCGTTCCCTTAAATTGTTGCATCCATGTTCTTTTATAAGTCTCCCCATTATAGTGCTCTGACATGTACTGTATTTGTGCTTTTTATTGAATTACTTATTACTAACTACCTTTTTACTGAAACACTTCTATCGAATTGAGGCTTACCACTGTGTCTCTGGCTGCCACTGTGCAGATGGCCTTTAGAAATGGCTGGCAGCTTGAATTACTGAACATACTGTGTGCCTCCCCAAATTAAGTGGCCTTTATATTTGAATTCATGTAATTTCTTCCTGTTTCATCATACATTTGTAATGGCACTTTGGAAGGAAAACCTTTTGTACTTCTACAGCTGTCCAGCAGGGTATGAACCAGTTCATGTTTTGGAGGGAGACCATGCTGACTGGTCTGTTTGGACAGTGACATCATTAACAGCAGACTTGTCCTTGTCACTGTTTCACCTCCTGTTTCAATTCAAATGCTCCCTTTGTGAAATGGGCAAATGGCTTACAATAAACATCTCTCTGTTTGTGACAGGGACAGCCAAGCTACAGTAACTATCTTTTTTGTGACAGGGACAGCCAGGCTCCAGAAAATATCTCTCCTTTAATGAAATGGGAAGCCAGGCTACAGTAAATGCTGATCTCTTTATGAAAAGGATAGGCAGACTACCGTAATACAGCATTGAGCCCTTGCAGTTTCTCACTTTTCAGTATAGTTAATTATGAATGCCAGCATGGTATGACTCATAGATCAATATGAACTCATTTTAGCAGCTTTTTATTATAACTGGACTTGATTATACCTCTACCCAGCTTAATATTTTACCTGCACCTTCAATAAGGTCGAAAGAAAGTGGGCAAAGTTTATGGTCCTGGGTGATTTGACCAGGATCACCTATTGGTCTTTATGTACCCTTAGAAATTTTATGTTTTGTGTACAATAGAAATTTTTACATTGTGCACTATTTCAATTTGAGAGGAATATATGGATCTTTAAATGGCATTATTTA
Organism: Anguilla anguilla; assembly: GCF_013347855.1. NCBI lineage: Eukaryota > Metazoa > Chordata > Actinopteri > Anguilliformes > Anguillidae > Anguilla > Anguilla anguilla. The sequence continues at coordinate 40,677,650 of NC_049204.1, read as the reverse complement.
CAGTATTTTTTGAATACTTCTGTCTAGATTTTTTTTTTTTTTTTACAAGATACCCATTTATATAGCTGGATATATTACACAATTTGTAATATATAGGAGTTTTTGATTTTTATGAGAACAGAACATTTCACACAGATTGGCAGTTTTTGGCTATTTTGAGGTAATTTTCACTAGGAAGTGTGAGCCTGACCTCCCATCATGATGTAAAGATGTTACATTTTGCATTTTGTTAGTGAAGGGGCAGTGCTGAAATTAAAAGTAATGAAAAATTACGAAACAAGAGAAATTAGGATTGCCTTCCCCTAAACCCCCTTCTCTTGGATTGAACTGAATAATGTCAAGCATTTTTATGTGTTATTGTGTAGAGCGTGATGTGTAGGGAGCATCACACTAACCACTACAGTGAAGTGTGAGTGTACATGGAGGTGCTGTGGTCAGCCCACTTGGGCTGCTGTCCAGGCATGTTGAATAATAACCCCTTCTCCTCCTTTTTTTCATTGGGTGCCTGATAGAACCAATCACATCTAATGCTGCCCTCAGCAATAAATAAAACTAATTTGCCCTTAAATTAGAGTTCACACAATTTCCTTCTATTTCATCATCTTACACTTTTGTGCCTCTATAACTGTCCATTCAGGCGTATACTTTTCTCAAACTTACAAAAAAAATGTGGCACTTTCACTTGCACATTATGTGTTTTATTAATAGGGCTTTACCCAGTGGGTAAAAATGTGGAAATGTTTAATTTTTTATTTTTATTTTTAACAAGATTGTTTAATACTACATAGGATTAAATTCAAATACCCATCTTACTTGACATGTTTATAGCAACCCAATCAAAACACTGCAAATTGTTGTAGCTAAGCTGTATTTGTTCTTATCCTAATAAGGCCGGTCTGTGTGCAAGTTTTTATTTAAGACCAACACAAAGACACCTGATTCTATTTACTAAGGTCTAAATAAATAGTTAAATCGGGTGTTTTAGTGCTGGGCTAAAACAAAAGCATGCACCCACACCGACCCTTTTCAGATAAGTTTGGACACCCCTACTGTAAGCTAAACACTAGGGGTGGAGTTCACCAAACGGGTGCAGTTTAAATCCCTGCGTCTACTCACACAGTCTGTACTAATATCAAGCTAAGCCTGCTGTGATGAGTAAAGTCTAATCTCAGCTCACAAAACCACAGCTCTGTCTGTTGTATGAATGACAGACCTATGACTGAGCCAATGAGATACCTTTGTGCTTTTGGGAAGATTTTGTATTTGACACACACCAGCTAGACTCAGTTTGAGATCTCCCATTCTGGTGCTGAACTGGTAGTGGTAAAATGTTTTGGGTTCACAGGTGTTAGAAGCTAACTGTTTGCTGCTGTTGCAGATGCTGGAAGGTGTGCTGGCTGCCCAGGCTGTGCTAAAATGTGCTGATTTGTCTGTTCTAGAGGAATCAAATCCTTCAGTTCAAATTAGAAACAGTGTTCCACACTGGGTACACATTGAGGCACGGTTGGTTTCCCTGTTGATGTGTGCAGCAGCTGTTCTCAAGTTAGGTGGGCGATTAATTGATCAGCATGGGTAATTAACCAATGAGCCCAGTCATTATATCAATAAATGTCATCAGTAAGTTTATAATGTGGGTTCAGCACCCCTTTAAGCAAGATTACTACATACAGCAGGTGCTATCAGAAACAATAAAAATATTGCTATGCATATGATTTGTGCAATACCAGTTCAATCAAATGTCAAGAAAGCACAAGCTTTTCAATTCAAGGAGAGTTTATTACCAAAGTGAATTTTAGATCTCCCTTCAACAATCCATGTCTAACTTTTTCTGCCATGCAGGAGTAGTCACACCTGACCTCTGGGTTTAGATTTATGTGTGATTGGTGTGCCTCCTATCAGCTTTGACTCTGCAGTTTTTGTGTGGGATTTCGCCCGGATTTCTGGTGTACTCCACCCCTGGACACTCGCTTTCCCCGCAGTATCAGAGAGGATGAGTTCCTCCCCCCAGTAACGATTAGGTGTAGCTCTCATGTCAGGTCCATAGCACATCTGAGGAATGCCACAGGCTTTTAAACAGTGTTTTCTGGATCGCTTGCTATCACAGGACCCGGAAGCTGAAGAAAGAAAGGTAAGGGTGCATCGGTTTTTTTTAAATCAGTTTCTTCTACTAACATGGTCATTTCGTGACAAACTGGCACGTGTGCTCTGTGCAGCCCTGCTGTTGATTCAACTTGATCTCTTTGCCAAATGTGAAAATAGACTGGGTGGAAATAAATACAGCTCAATTTGTTCCATAAGTGCCCATGGTGCAATTTGTCAATGTTCAGCCCCCAAGGTCCATTTTCACATTATAATATGAATACCTTCATAGTTCCCAGATCCTTTTCTTTTTTCGTTGAACTGCTGCATTAATTGATTAGCATTGATCAATCATAAATAAAAGGAATGTTCCAACTTACCACTGTATGCCACTTTGGCCTTAGCTTTGAGTAATATATATAGTTATGCCATTTCTGTTTTTAGTGGAATTAATTCATAACTACCTCTACCTCTTAGTGATGTATAAAAAAAATGGAATTGCTCACTCAAGGACAATATGCTGTGTTGCTCAGCTAAATGCCCTTTCCCCTTTTAGTAGAAGGTGTAAATTTCTGAAACGCCTTCAACTCAAATTGACCACATCTTTGCCAACCTTGAAGAGCTGAACCAATCAGGATGCTTACATAAATCAGTTACCTGCAAAGCAATAGACAGGCTAAACATTGGCAGCAATAGCAAGTCTCTTTAAACTTCCAAAGCAGTGCCTCCGAGTACTCATGACTAATTTGTTGCGGAATGGCCCAGTGTTGATTTATGACTTTTAAAATATCTGCTCGCTACTCATCTGTAAAGTTGCTTAAAACACAATAAAGATGACTAAACAATTTATAGGTCTGGTTTTTTAAAAGAGTTTTCCTATTTTTTTCATGTTTATTTTCCTTTCTTGAAGCAACTCAAATCAGTCTCACTGTGTTAAACCAATTAGCATTGCTTCAGGAATCATAATCTTTTCTTCACGATAAACACACATAATGCTCACTGTAACCCTCACTATGTGTGAAATATACCAACAAAGGTTTGTAGCAAGCATATATAAGTGAAAGTTCTTAGTGTTGCTTGTGGAAATAGATTGAATAGTTTTCCTAATAGTAGTTTGTGAATGGTAGTTTGTGAAGAATGTTCTGTGTGTGTTTGTGTGTATGTTTGTGTGCCCACGTGTGTGTGTGTGTGTGTGTGCGCGCTGTGAACTCTCTCAGCCAACGGGGGGTTGAGTGACGGAAGAACCAGCACGGTGAGGCAGAGGTAGTGTTTAACAAAAAAGGTCTTTAATAATTATAATGAGTGGGGGTAGAGGTAGGGGGAGCCAAAAACAACTAAAAAGTCTTCCCGGTCGGGGTATCAGTGTTCCGCTCCAGGTCTTCACAGCCTCTTCTGGAGAAAAACGAAAAAAAGAAGTAGGTTAAGGGGGGACAGGGCGTGGTCAGCCCGATCCGGGTCCGGTTCCGGTTCCTTCCTGGTGATCCTCCGTTTCAACTGAGTTGGCCCACGGCCGCTTCCAGTCTCTTCCTGGTGTAGAGTCGTCCGGCGTGGCTACGACGGAAGCCCCAGCAACTCTCCCCTTCCTTGGGTTGTGCTGCTCTATATAAGCCTGCCTGCTCGTTAGTACAAGCAGCTTCAGGTGGGCGCCGGCAGCCAATCCCGCAAGCAGCTTCAGGTGTGTGGCAGAGTGGAAAATTCCACCTACCTTCCCTCTGCTGCAGCCCTGTCCATGGTGCTGCCGGTTGTCGCCTCAGTTGGTCTGCCGGGGGCTGTCCAGGGTCCTGAACGTCTCTAGACAGGGGTTTGCTAGGTACTGCCCACTCACCACTTTTCCCAGCGGCCGCCGGTGTCGATGGGCTCGGCCGTCCTGGTGGTCTCGTGGGGAGCACCGATAAGGGATCGGGGCGCCACATACCCCTTCCCTCAGCTCCATGCCGTTCCCTGGAGCGCCCGTCCATAGGCATTCCTCCCGTCTGGACAGGGCATCAGCATTCCCGTGTAGCTTCCCGGCTCGATGTTCCACCCTGAATCGGAAAGACTGTAGCCCCAGAAACCACCTAGTAACACGGGCGTTACTATCTTTATTCACTGCCATCCATTTGAGTGGGGCATGGTCAGTGATCAGTACAAACTCCCTACCCAGTAAGTAGTACCGCAACTTGTCCATCGCCCATTTGACAGCTAAACATTCTTTTTCAACTGTGGCATAGTTACGCTCATGTTTTAAGAGCTTACGGCTGATGTACGTTACCGGATGCTCGGCCCCCTCCCGGATCTGTGAGAGAACGGCTCCTATCCCCACAATGGAAGCGTCCGTTTGGAGTACGAAGGTCTGATCGAAGACCGGAGTCACCAGAACCGGTTCGCTGCAGAGGGCTTGTCGCAGGGTTTCGAAGGCACCGTCAGCTTCCTCCGTCCAGCCGACTCGGTTGCTTCGACTCTTGGAAGTCAAGTCATGCAGGGGGGCTGCTATGGCGGCAAAATTTGGAATGAATTGACGGTAATACCCAACTAAGCCCAGGAAGGTTCTCACCTGCTTTTGCGTCTGGGGCTTGGGCCACGTCGCGATGGCTTCCACCTTGGTGGATTGGGGTTTCACACACCCTCTTCCGACGGTGTATCCCAAGTAATCCGCCTCCTCCAATCCCAGGCGGCATTTGGTTGCGTTGGCCATCAGGCCGGCCTCCCGGAGGGCCCCCAGCACCGCCTCTAGCCTGCCCAAGTGGGTTCTCCAATCTGCACTGTGGACCACGATGTCGTCCAGGTACGCCGCCGCATACTCCTGATGAGGCCGGAGGATCTGATCCATGAGCCGCTGGAAGGTTGCCGGGGCTCCGTGGATCCCAAACGGTAGGACCCGGTACTGGAAGAGACCATCCGGCGTCACAAAGGCCGTCTTCTCCTTGGCCTGGGGGGAAAGGGGAACTTGCCAATACCCACGGGTGAGATCCAACGTGCTGAGGAATCGAGCTGGTCCCAGCCTCTCGATCAGCTCATCGACCCTGGGCATGGGGTAAGCGTCAAAACGTGAGATCTCATTTAGCTTCCTGAAGTCATTGCAAAACCGCAGGCTCCCGTCGGGTTTGGGGACAATGACTATTGGGCTGCTCCACGAGCTGCGGGACTCTTCAATGATCCCCATCTCTAACATTTGCCTGACCTCTTCCCGGATGGTATCACGCTGGGCCTCAGGGATCCGGTACGGCCTCAGCCTAACCTTCTTTCCGGGTTCTGTGGTGATGTGGTGGGCTATGATGGAGGTCCGGCCTGGGAGCTTCGAGAACACATCCCGATTCCGTTCCAGAAGTTCTCGGAGATCTTGGATCTGGTGGCCCGTCAGCTGCTTTCCCATCATTACCTCAGGGGTGCCCTGCGGGGAGACGTGAGCAGATAGGGCCTGTGCCGGCGGTTGTTCAGTTTCATACCAACGTTTTAACAAGTTTATGTGGTATATTTGGGTTTGACGGCGGCGTCCCGGTTGGCTGACTTTATAGTTGACAGGCCCGGTTCTCTCAACCACTTCGTATGGCCCGTGCCATTTAGCCAAAAATTTACACTCGTGGGTGGGGACTAAGACCATCACTTTATCGCCCGGCTGGAATTCTCTCACCTGAGCTCCGCGATTGTATACCCGGGCCTGGGCCTGCTGTGCCTGCTGCATGTTTTCCCGGACCATGGGCCAGATCTGGGCCATCCGTCAGTGCATCTGCTCCACGTGCTCGATGACCGAGCTATGTCGCGAAGGTTGGCGCTCCCATGTTTCCTTGGCCAGGTCCAACAATCCTCGGGGTCGCCGCCCATACAGCAGCTCAAATGGTGAAAACCCTGTAGACGCCTGAGGTACTTCACGAATGGCAAACATGAGGTATGGTAACAGTTGGTCCCAGTCTTTACCATCTATTTCGATCATTTTTCTCATCATCTGTTTCAAGGTATGGTTAAACCGCTCTACCAACCCGTCGGTCTGCGGGTGATAGACGGAAGTCCTCACCTGCTTCACCTTCAGCAGGTGGCACATCGCCTTCATTACGGTGGACATGAAGCAGGACCCCTGGTCGGTGAGTATCTCCGACGCGATACCCACCCGGCTGAACAGCAGGAACAGTTCTCGGGCTACAGCTTTCCCGGTGGCCGTCCGCAACGGAATGGCTTCTGGGAACCGGGTAGCGTAGTCCATGATGACCAGGATATATTTGTGCCCCCGGCTGGACCTTGGAAGGGGGCCCACGATGTCCATGGCGATGCGGTGGAAGGGGACCTCTATGATGGGTAGAGGGATCAGGGGGTTTTTATACTTCACCTTGGGGCTGTGGAGCTGGCACTCAGCACAGTGGCGACAGTACTCCTCGACGGCCCTCTTCACTCCGGGCCAGTAGAACCGTGCGATTATGCGCTCATATGTCTTCTCCGATCCCAAGTGGGCCCCCAGGAGGTGGGTGTGGGCGAGGTACAGGACCTTTGAAATGTAAGTCTTGGGGACTAACAGCTGGTTAACCATCTCTTCCTTGACCTGGGATACTCTATATAATAACCCCTGCTCACTCATAAAATATGGGTAGGTTGTTTCACTTACCCCCGGTAGTAACTGCCCATCGATCTTCTGGACGTCCCTCCAGGCCTGTGTCAGGTTGGGATCCTGCAGCTGCGCGGTTCCAAAGCGACCCTGCTCCCCGGTCTGGCTCCCTGGCTGTGGTGCAAACTCAGTGAAGGTCTCATCCGAGCCTACCTCCTCCAGGCCGACGGGGTTCTCGGCTACGGCCTCTGATGCGGTGGCGGTGGTCTCCTTAGTACGGCCGGTTTGCGGCCTCCCCTCACCCGCAGCATCCGTCGGTCCTGCCTGGTTGTCCCCCGAGAGGCCAGCCCAGGCCGGTTGAGTACCCCCTTCGGTGTGCTGGGGTCGCCTCTTCTGGGGTCTGCGCCTGCCCTCTGGTTCGAGGTTCGCTGGAGACTCCTTCCAGTACCTACCAAATACAGCACAGTCCCGGCCCACCAGTCCAGGGACGGGCAGGTTCTCCACGACTCCTGCCCGGACGGCCACCGAGCCTCGGGGGGTGGTCATCATAATGTCAGCCGTGAAATACTGCTTAGTGTCCCCGTGAATACAGGCCACGGCAATTGCCTTACCTCGGGAGTCCCCCGCAAACTCCGGCCGAATGAGGGTCACCATACTGCCCGAGTCAAGTAGGGCCTCGGTATCCCGTCCGCCGATGGTTACCGGAAATGTTGGGGCTCTGGCTCCCTCATGTGCCCAGCAGGTGGTGATGTATCGGCACGGGAACACCGGGGGCTCCGACGTATCTGCGGTGGGCATGGGCTCATCCCGGTCGGGGCAATCCCGGGCAAGGTGACCTTCTCTTCCACAGGTACAGCACCTGCGTCTTTCCGGGGGTCCCCTTGGGGGCGCTGTAGGGCGCCCAAGCGGTCGCGGCTCCAGGGGTTCAGCCATTCTCCGGGCGGGGCCTTTCTCCAGCCTGTATCCCCCGGCTGTCCCTCTTACCGTGTCGGGTCGGCTGGTCCGCAGCATCTCCTGCGTGACCTGGTGATTCTCCAATAGGGCAATTAATAGTTCTAGTGTTCGGGGGCCCTGTTGGGCAACATACCTCTTCGCATCCGGGGGCAGGGCCCGGATGCACCGGTCCAGCACCACTCGATCCAATAGGGCGGGACCATCTCCTTCCACCAGCCAGCTCCGGGTGATGCGGCTCAGGGCTGTCACTTGGGCTCTCGCTGGCTGGCTGGGGCTATAGGCCCACTGGTGGAACCGCTGGGCTTTAGCCGGCAAGCTATAGCCATACTGCGCCAGAATGGCTGCTTTGAGGTGGTTGTAGTTGGCGGCCTCTGCATCGGTCAGGTCCCGGCAGGCTTTCTGGGCCTCCCCGATCAGAAACGGCGCCAAGATGCCCCCCCAGTCTCCCCGGGCCCAGCCTTCTCGGTGGGCGGTACGTTCAAACAACTCGAGGTAGGCTTCTACGTCATCCTCAGGAGTCATTTTTGTCAGTACATCCCGCGGCGTCAGTTTGTTCTCTGACGGGCGGGTGACCAGGGCCGCCATGGCTGCCTCCAGCGTCTTCTGCGTCTGCAGCACAGCCTTAATGGCCTCCTCCATTTTACAAAAAAAAATTTTTTTTTTTTTTTTTTTTTTTTTTTTTTTAATTTTTTTTTTTTTTTTAGAGCTGGTTTCTGTCTGGTTCCGTCACCCCGTAGCGTGGAGTTAGCATGCCCGCATCCTCCACCATGTGTGAACTCTCTCAGCCAACGGGGGGTTGAGTGACGGAAGAACCAGCACGGTGAGGCAGAGGTAGTGTTTAACAAAAAAGGTCTTTAATAATTATAATGAGTGGGGGTAGAGGTAGGGGGAGCCAAAAACAACTAAAAAGTCTTCCCGGTCGGGGTATCAGTGTTCCGCTCCAGGTCTTCACAGCCTCTTCTGGAGAAAAACGAAAAAAAGAAGTAGGTTAAGGGGGGACAGGGCGTGGTCAGCCCGATCCGGGTCCGGTTCCGGTTCCTTCCTGGTGATCCTCCGTTTCAACTGAGTTGGCCCACGGCCGCTTCCAGTCTCTTCCTGGTGTAGAGTCGTCCGGCGTGGCTACGACGGAAGCCCCAGCAACTCTCCCCTTCCTTGGGTTGTGCTGCTCTATATAAGCCTGCCTGCTCGTTAGTACAAGCAGCTTCAGGTGGGCGCCGGCAGCCAATCCCGCAAGCAGCTTCAGGTGTGTGGCAGAGTGGAAAATTCCACCTACCTTCCCTCTGCTGCAGCCCTGTCCATGGTGCTGCCGGTTGTCGCCTCAGTTGGTCTGCCGGGGGCTGTCCAGGGTCCTGAACGTCTCTAGACAGGGGTTTGCTAGGTACCGCCCACTCACCACTTTTCCCAGCGGCCGCCGGTGTCGATGGGCTCGGCCGTCCTGGTGGTCTCGTGGGGAGCACCGATAAGGGATCGGGGCGCCACAGCGCATGTGTGCGTGCGTGTGCGTCTGTGTGTGTGAGATCTCTCTTTCTCCCCAGTATGTGTCTTGTAGGAGAGGGACGAGACAGTTTCTGCTTTGTGGGAAACCAGTCCATTCAAAATCTATAGTAGGCTGACCCACTGTGCGCAGGCACACAGTAAAATGTCCAGTGTTGATATTATAGGGACCATATGTACTGAATATTGTACTCTGCAATGAATATTTCACATGGTCTGGTTAAGCTCAGTCAAGCTGATCAGCCTTCATGGAGGAACAAGAAAGTTGAGAGCTTTGCACTCATTTTCTCTTTTAAAAATAATAATAATTAAGATTATTTAAGAGCCTTTAAACATTATAAATAGTCTTACACTGCTGTCCTTCTTCAGTGACTTAATGGAATGTAAAAAAGAAAAAAAAAACGTTAAAAAACATTAATTCCTACCTCATTACATTACATACCTCTCTTGGATTGCTTTGCTACCGTAAAGGTTGTTTCTTCACCTTTTTGAATTGCAATGGTATTCTTTGAAGTTGAAAGCTTTAACCCTAATTGCAACAGATCCAAATTGCATCAACATTCCAAATGAAAATCAAAGTACTGTACAATTTATTTGACTGATTTATTGGGAAAGTAACCTCACAGGCTATGTATTCGAAGGAAGGATAACCAGCTGTGGATTCAGAAAATAGCAATATCAGTACCTTTGTGGTTCAGAAATATAAAAGGTTCATTTTCAGATTAGCATGTTAGGCTGGTCTAGTTTTTTTATCTGTCAGTGTCTTGTTTTCACCTGACCAATTAGCCTGTTGTTATATAGATGTCAATTTCCCTTGTTTGAATAATACAAAAAATGTAAATAGATTGGTTTATTGTTGGAACTTATGATTTCGCTATCTTGATTTTTAGCTATATATTATGTATATTAGCTAGAAATATTTAATAAAATTAGGAAATATTTTCTAATTTCTAAACATGAGTAAAGTCTGCCTAATAGCTATAAATGCAATTAGTATAGTTACTAAATGACTTATGAATTTTGGTAATGAAGACTTACAAGCGGTCAGTTAATTTCTCTCAATTAAACACTATTTCGGTCCTCAAGAAAGCATGGCAATCTGGTGAAGCAAATTCTTTCCAAATCTACTGCTGGCTATTGCTTTTACCCTGTCTGACCAGTTAACGCATTCTACTTTTACGAACAGCCAGCGATGGAACATCATCACTTAAAAACAGGGAAATTGATGTACACCACTGGATGATTGATTGGATGTCTACACTGGGGGAACAGAGGAGATATTTGCACTACATTAAGGAAGGATATGTGTGTAGGTTTGAAACAGTAGTAATATATTTATATGCTGTGAGTGCTCTTACAACTTAATCTTTCACCAAAGAGACATAAATATCCTTACAGAGGGGACAAAGGGGAGAATTAAATGCCTTACACAGTAATATGTTCAGTGTTAATTCAACTCCATTAGGGACCATATGTACCATGTAAGAGTAGATTTAACACTGAATATTTTAAGATGTGGATAAAGCAAAACCTGGCTGTAAAATTATGAAACGGATGCACAATTACAGTAACTCAACTTGATCACTTGGGTCTGGGAGAACACTCTTTCCCATTCCACCAGGAGGCGCTGTGAGAGGATGTTGGCTGTCGTCATTGCTTTGTGGCCAGTCACATTCTTAAAGCAATATCCCGACTTTTTTCTGGAAAGTATGAACGTGAATATTTGGGTTAAAAAGTAAGTAAATACTATTTATTTGCATACCTATTTAGCATTTGGCAATTAATTTATTATCAAAGGTATTAATTATCAAGTCAAATCACCATTCGTTGATAGGCAGGGCAAACTGTTTGGATCAGCCTTTATCAAAATGTAACTCACAACCAGATGGAAATTAAGAAATTTATAAAGTTACAACAAATATTCACGTCTAATCTAAAGACGAGGTTCAACTACCTTAAAACAATTAACAAAGGTTGCAGATATCTTGAATGAAAGAAGATACCAATCCACATCATTTGTCCCCAAGTAAATACTATTTATTTGCATACCTATTTAGCATTTGGCAATGAATTTGGTAAACATTGGCATACATACATATATAGATTTGATGAGTGAAAACGCAGTTGAGATGTTTGCAAGGCCATGGATTTTTTGGGCGTACTGACTGTGGTTGTACAAGATTGGCCCTGTATGATTCTGCTTACAGAAAGGCTGAATTGTAATTGCTTTGGTGTGTCTTTTTTTCTCTCCCTCATTCCGAGAACTCAGCTGTAACCTCTTTGTTTTTTTTGTTCCATTGTTTTTGCCCGGAAGAGGTTGAGTCCACGTGCCAAGAAATAATAAAAGGAAAAAAGCAGAAGGACAGGCCAGGCTGCAGCTGTTTACACAGATGGAGTGACAACCGGGCGAGACTGATGTGGACACAGGCTGATAGGAGAGAACAGATCCCCCCAATCAGGAGGCGTCTTTTACGTTGGTCCAAGAAACCACATGCCTCAGATTGTCTCACTGTTGCAGTCGTGTATTTCAGTTGGCAGTGTATCTTGATCTTAATTGTGACAATTCCCAGAACTAGTTTTTAGAGATGCCCATATCCGGAGTGAACTACACATCTTGTATTTTTACACATAGTTAATGTATACAGCTTTTTATGGATTGAAGCAATTAAAGTTAAATATCTTGCTTAAGGGCAAAATGCGGTGCATCTGCCTGTGATTCGAACCTGTGACCTCACCCAGTTACACACACCGTTCTAAAACCATTGTGCTACATTGCCAGTTCTTAGCCTGAGCCCTTGTTTTAAAACCATATCTGATTGAAAGTAGTGTAGGCTTCACTGACGGTGGTGAGTGACAGCTACATCATTATAGTGTGTCAGCAAGGTGAGCATCAATTAAAATATATTAAATTTTCCGAACCCAGCAGTTTCAACTTTTAACACCCTCGTCTGACATCCAGCACTCATTAAACCAAACCCAAGTACATCATTCGTTAAAACACCTCACTTACCCAACATGAAAAATTATTTAATTTGGTAATTATTATCAAAGGTATTAATTATCAAGTCAAATCACCAAATTCGTTGATAGGCAGGGCAAACTGTTTGGATCAACCTTTATCAAAATGTAACTCAAAACCAGATGGAAATTAAGAAATTTATAAAGTTACAACAAATATTCACGTCTAATCTAAAGACGAGGTTCAACTACCTTAAAACAATTAACAAAGGTTGCAGATATCTTGAATGAAAGAAGATACCAAGCCACATCATTTGTCCCCAAGTAAACCAAAATGCAGAAACCAAAGGACGGCCGAATATTCCAAAAAAACCAGAGATGGAACGTAGAACGCCACACATAGATGCAGGGCTCAGATGCCCACTTCCAACTGTTACAAGACTTCTTCCTTCCAAGTGGCCCAAAAAATGTACTAACTTAACTCAAAGAAAGCGCATATTTTAACCAGTGAAAAAGAGGAGGGAGCAGGGGCATGGACGTCCTCTCTGACGCAGACACGCACACATTCACACCTGAGATGTAACCCCCCAGTCCCTGCTTGTCTTATCTCCGGGCTATGCTGGCCGAGTACTTTGAAGCTTCCTATGGCTGAGAACGGCCAAATTGTGAATTACATGTCTGACAGGTGCAGCACTCAGAAAGTCACGTGATTTAACTACCACCCTTTCCCCTTTCCAGGGTTCTGAATGCCTCTGCTACAGAGCGAGCTTCTGCAAAGTCATATCTTTCCTGTGTATTCTCTGGAGACACTGGGGTAGTGAGATATTTATTATTTGCCCCCTTTTACTTTTTATAAAGAGTTTGTTTGAGAGGCATGTGGCACAAGCTGCAATCCTGATTGGAGTTCGAAGATCTTCAGGGTCATCTGGGGCCATTTATCAGTTCTGCAGGGTTGGTCATGGAGCTAGGCTACAAGTATTACCTTCTTTTAGGTATAGATTAAAGATGCAGTGTAGGAACTGGCGCACACAACCACTAGCACGGCTGGAATATGAGAATGGGTGTTTATTTTTAAATTTATTTTATTTTTCTTGCTGTGAAGGTTTTGGGGAATTATATTTGCAGTTGAGATGCTGTGGAACATGGCAAGTGTAACTCTGGTTGAAAGGGGGAGTGCAGCTGTACTTGGTGTGACCAAATATGGAAATAAGAAGTACTCAGTGCTTTGCCTTGGTAGTGGCTCTGTATGACCTGTGTGGAACTTGCGTACCAAAATGGCCGTTGGCCTCAGTACAGGCACATGGTACACAAAGGGGAGCCGAGTGGGTGCTGTTCTGTAAAGCGGTTGAAGGAGCAGGGAGCCTGGGCAGCGTGGGGAGGTCAGAGGGGGGTGAGATCTTCTCTGCCTTCTGTCTTCTAGGATTGGGAGGCCGAGAGTCACGACTGGTACTGCTTTGAGTGCCACCTGCCTGGTGACGTGCTGACATGTGACAACTGCTTCCGTGTCTACCACCTCAAGTGTTTGTCCGAGGAATACAAGCCTCGGGATGGAGGAGCCCACTGGCAGTGTGCAGTGTGCAAGGTAGCCCCGCCCTCAACAACAAAACCAAACCTCACCACTCCCCACCTCCCACCCCTAACCCTTAGGTCCAGTCTGTGGAACACATCAATGTTGGATAGCCCACCCCTCTGTGCTGCTTAGCATGCCTTAGAACCCGAGGATATGAAATTTGGTGGAGCTGACCAAAAATGAACCCAATGGCTCCTGAAGCAGAATCAGTTGATTAGATGATACTGTTAGGATCCAGATGTTATTCTTATTATTTATTTATTTGTTTCATACAGGGGAGTAAAAAGAAGATCCTGAATAAGCAGGAAATGGGCAGGTATCTGCGATTCATCGTTCAGCGTATGAAGGAGAGGGTGAGATTTCCCCACAACACCCATCTTCTCATGACTGCACTAAACATTTGTCTTAAAAAAACTATATATATTTTTTTAATCTACAAAGCAGTATTGTAATCAATGTCCCATGAGGGTAATCAGATTTCTTTAGACTGGATATGAACATTTGATAATGTGCATTTGCTATAGCTGCCACTGAGCAAACCTCAACCTCGTTTCTCTCAATAGCCACAACATGACCATCTGGAGTACCCAGTAGCTAGTAGTCCAGTAGCTATGCTTGCCGAAAGTTAGCTGGATGTTGCCTAGCTTGTGGCCAATTATTTCTTATCTGGCAGCTAGCTACCTGACTGGTTAACTAATTAACACTATGAGGTATTGAATGGCATTCAGTAATTGTTTGCTGAAAATAAAATATGTAAAATGTCTAGATTGTTGGTGCTATTTTACCATTACCGTTCTTGTTTTTGACTATGCCCTCTGAAAGGATATTTGGGGTCTAGTGTGTTAGTCAATCCAAGAGCTTTTAAAATGTGTCAGTAAGCAAACCTTTATTTACTGCCATTATAGATATTAGCAAATCCAGAATTCCTGTTGGGCCTGTTTCAAAACAGAACCTCCCATCACAAACCACCTGGGAACACACCAGCTCACTTGGGGTGGGAGGTGCCATCCTATTACAAGTCTCTAGCGCTTAGCAGTTAGCCTGCCAGAGCAGTATCGCCTCAATGGTCTAAGCTCACCATATTCAGTGGGTGCTCATATTTCCATATTGACCCAAGAAATGGGTGACAGTTGAATTAACAAATATTGGATGGTAGTTGGTGTTTCAGACTGTTAAATAAACTTGGTGTTCCTATACAGACATTCATTTCATTCACAGTCTTCAGTGTTTGTGTCATTTAATTCCCAGCTGTTAAAACCTTTAAATAGTTTGTCCAATGCATCAAAACTCACAAAAAATATTTAAGCATCTCTGCTTATTTATGCCGCTACAGATCTAATGCTTTGTAAACATTAAGCTAAAAGAACCGCATGAATAGGCAAATTAAAAACAGCCACAAACTTGAGAAACTAGCACAATGTTACAGGCTGGGTTTGCTATTCCATTTGTGGAGAACTCAGAAACCATTCACATATGCGACCTTTTTCATTTGAAGTGCTACAAACTGCAAACTGTAGGCTTGATAAAGCTAACGGTTACCAGGCACATTCGGTAGAAAAGTAGTTTTAAACAAATTTATAGTATGGGTTTTTCTTCAACAGAATATTCCCCAACTTTATGTTAATTAGTTTGATGTAATTTTATTGTTGCTTTCTATAGTCTTACTGAGCAGAAACAGAAAATAGCTTACATGACAGCTTATTTCTGGTAAACTTGATTCTGTCCTTGAAATTGGGATGGCAGGTATGCCATCCCGCCAAGTTATGCCTTTGCGGGGCGGCATGTCCCATACCTATACAGCGCCAAGAGTTTGGCACTTTTCCGGGTTCCCCACAGAAATTACCACAACAGCCACAGACACTCAACCCTTAAAAATAGTAAATTCTGTACATTCTCACCCCATTTCAACAGACAGAATTCATAAACAACTTCACATGTCCACACAATAAAGCCCCAAACTAAGGGGATTTTGCGTTTTTTCCTTCTTCTTCTTCTTTCTCCTGCTGCCTATCCCACAAACAAAATGTCTCCCCATTGGACATTTTACGGACACCAGCCAATCCTTCACATACACGAGCCAATCAAAATCTCGCATGCACACGCAAAACAGCCATATCTTTTTACTCTGAAAAATTTCCAGTCTCAACATCTAGTCTGTTCATGGCTTAGGTTCAAGCCCCCCCTGGAACAAGTTTCTTTAACCTGCTTTTTTCCTCACAGAATTGTCTATTACTTCTGAATTATTGCTTTTGCACCACATCTACCCGGCGTTCACCGAATGTATACACTGCATTATGATGTACCATCCACATGTTCACTTAACCGGATACAATATTGCAAAGCCATATGCATTCAACAGGAGCTCTTCTATTATCACCCAAGAAATTTCCTAGTTTCAACAGCTAGTCCGTTCGGGGCTTAGTGGTAAATGTCACAGTCTACAGATCATGCAGTCATAGGTTCAAGCCCTACCTCCAGCAAGTTTCTTAAACGTGCTTTTTTGCTCACTAATAATTGTCTATTACTTCTCAACAGTTGTCTTTGCACCACATCTACCTGGCGTTCACCGAACGTACACACTGCATTATGACATACCATCTGCACGTTCACTTAACCGGCTACAATATCGCCAGGCCATATGGATTCAACCGGAGCTCAGCTGTGCTCTTCTTTAAAACCACGGACATGTTTCACCATGAAATTTCACGCATTGAATAGTTATGTCATGGTGGCGCACTGCCAAATTTACACACTGGAAAGCCAGAGGTCGAAGTATCGAATCCCACCTCGCCCTCAGGCAGATGTTTTCATATTTTACACTGTTTTCTTACACTTATATTTGCTCACGCGCAGCCATGTGCATTTCATGATGGCAAATGTATTTATTTTCTTAAAAAGTTTCACCAGCTGACCACGGTGCCATTTCTACTAACTATATTTCTTCACTTGGCTATTGCAGAAAAGGTTCTTATCAGCAAACGCCACGTTTCTACATTCATGCTACCTCGCCCTGTTCTCTATCTACCCACATACAAACAATTACTATGTATGTACTGTCTGCAACTCCCCATTAAAACATTACATTTAAAATCATGACTCAATCATAATTATAACTATTAATAGTGAACATGACAAAAGTACACCAGTGCAATAGATTTCCTAAGCAATATGACACGGTACTTCACCCACTACTTTAATGAGTGATTCCTTATACCATCTGTTATATATATACCGCTCAATAAGGAAACTCATCTCACTCATGGTCACTTCATTTACTTTGCACTATAGTCTGTGATCATGTCAAACTTCACCTACATGCCCATTCTGCTAAAAGCATATTATTTCAACTACTCAGTTTCATAATTTCTCCTCATTTCTCTCGTACTATTGTTATTTTATCAAAAGCAAAGATTGCTGGGACACAGGGCCGGCCTGTGGCATAAACGCTCTATGCAGTTGTTTAGGGCCACAACCGTTAGGGGGGGGCCCACACGACCACGAGGGGGGCCACACGATCCAATGTTTATCTAAGGTAAATAACGTTATTTTTGTAATTATGTCATTCATCCCCTATTGCGGAACTAGCGGTATAAGTTTTAAATGGAATAGCAACGGAACATTTCATAACAATGTAATGCAAGAAGGATTTTAACAAGTGACCCCCCCCCCTCCACTCGACAGAATCCAACAGCACCCACCCCCACCCCCCCCCCCCCCCCCCCCCCCCACCCCCCACCCCGCTCAAACAGATTTGTTTAGGCCCACCAAAATCCTAGGGCCGGCCCTGCTGGGACATGCTCCTATTCTCCACTATCAAGTATTCCAGTTCTACTACTTCCAATTGTCATATGTTTTGTGGAGGAATATGCTTCCTGTAGGTATTCACCAGCAGTTTTGTACATGAATTTAAATGTGTTGCATGAGGCAATTACAAATATTTGACACTTTCATGTGACACAAAGTTTGAATGACAATGTAAAATGATAAGATTAAAAAACACAGGGCCAAGTGACTTGAAACAGTTGAGGAAACATTGGGTAGCATTGCTTTGGAATACAGCTTATTTCATTTTGGTGAGGCAAGATAGCCTATATTGTTTGTAGTACAGTAACTTGGCGTCATTTTGATAGCACTACTTTTAATGGCAGGCCTAGATTTTGCCAGTTTGAATGAATGAGTTAAAGACGGTGTATGTCTTGTATGTGTGAGTAACTTGGCATTTTTGTACATTGATAATGTGTTTTTTATGAAATGCCAATTACCTGAATATCCATGCACCAAATTTGGGTACAGCAGTCAGATGCGTCATTTTTTCCCCCAAACCATTCTAGCACAAACCACGCCCTGTAGTTCCAACATTGGTTAACAAGATTTAGCGCAAACCACGCCCCGTAGTTGCATTGGTCAACACGATGTGTAGCCGCCCGAGTTTGGTATTTTATGTATAGTTTAACACGTGCTGGCTGGCTACAATTCATTGGATTTCTTCCATGATTTGCTATTTGAAGACATTTGAGTAAACTGACATGTAATGCATGCTACGTTCTTGTTCTGCTGCGATTAGATTTGACTGTCAACTGTATTTGAAGACGTCTCACCAGCCCACTTGTTTATTTGATTTGCTGCAAATGACATGCCATGGCATGGATCCTTCAATATGTGCATTCAGATTAATATTAGATTTAATCCATGCACATGAAAGCAGTTAACTTAACACAGTGTAGGAAAATAAGGGGGGGGGAAAGGGAAAAGCCATTTTTTTTTTAATCGTAAGGCCTTATTTTCTTAACCACAGGGCGTGGTCAGCGCTCTCATCGTGTTGACCTATAGAATCCATTCTGAACGTTCGTTGCAACTACTGGGCGTGGTTTGTGCTAAAGTGGTTTGGGGAAAAAAATGACGCGACCTAGATTAATGCATACCATGCCCAAGCCAGCCATATTTTTTTGCCAAATGTTAAGCAATGAATCACACCTGCAACCGACTCTGCAATTTGTGGTGACACGGTGACAAGTCCTCTTAGCAGTGCCTGTTTGTGCCTGTAATAATTGGACCTATGACTAAAGACAGGTGTAAAACCCCACTCAGCTCTGGTGTCTGCCTCTCTCACAGGCTGTTGATCTGAACAAGAAAGGCAAAGACACCAAGCATCCAATGTACAGAAGGCTAATCCACACTGCTCTGGAAGTGTCCAACATACAGGAGGTAAGACCTGCATGGCCGGGTCTCCACTGCCTCCTGGTGGATCCTGTTGGGCCTCACAGCAAAGGTTACCAAACATTTTCATCATCTTACCCTGTGGCCGAGGAGGAACTGCAGGATAGTAATGAAATGTTTAACTTTGACACCTTTATCCAGCACACAACTAGGCTTTAATGCAGTAGCTTTCTAACAAACTAGTTTATGGAAGCATGTCAAAACAATGTTTTCACATCATGGATCTAAACCAGACATGTAGCTATTTAGTAAATATTTACCAATTATTTCCAGGTGGTGGATGGTGTTCCTGTAGATTGGCCTAACATATTGATGCATTATCTGACATTAATTTAAAATTTCCGGTTTAATAAAAATATATAGTGTGATGTACACTGGACATGTGGTAAGCTGAGGTGGAAAGCTAGTTCATCCATTTGCTCAAACTTTGTCAGAATCAAAAAAAGGCTTTTTATGAAAATTGTCTGTGGACGTTTCTTTCCATGACCACCCACCTCCTCAGTGACAACAGCCTTTCCCAGCTGAGTGACTTCTCATGTATGACCTGTCTGTTTGAAACTAGCATAAGATAGTTCATGGTGGGTAGGGATGTGGCACATCGCCCTCTTTTGGGCCCCAGCTGTGTTGCGCCCCAGCTGTGTTGCGTGCTGTGAGTCACAGTATCCTTCCCTGTTTGTCTGCAGAATGTCACCGAAGGAAAGTACAAGAACTTTGATGAGTTCAAAGCTGATGCCAAGCTGATTGTACACAACACGGCCATTCTGTTCGGAGGTGAGAGTCAATACTTTGATAGCATAGAAACCACATTACATTATTTTATTGGTGGGGGAAACCCTTTTTCAGGGAACCTCACTAAACTTCCTTTTATAGATATACATGGACTCAAATCTGAAATATTCCCTTTCCACAATGTGTAAAGCCCAGTCATATTCACCAGCTGCATCTATTGCTGCCACCTTCGCCTCAATTCAGGAGAACACAGCTGAGGAGGTGCTGTCCTCTGAAGCTGCTGCTTCTTTTGAAACCACAGTCCATTAGTTGAGCACAAACATGAGTTGGAGAAATTTGATTTTTTGCATTTAGTTTTTTTTATTTGGGTATACAAAGTACAGGTAAGAATACATGCCAGATGACAACACGTAAAAGTGTACTAAACACTTGTTTCCAACGTGGTCCTTGATGGAGGACAAACAAGAGGACAACACACAGAACTTACAATATTAAGAGAAAAGAAGAGTGTTTAAGTTTGTATCAGTGAGTGTGTCAATGTGTGAACCCATTAGTAGCGTACTGCCTAAGAGGGCATATTCAGTTTCTTGGACTCTCACCTGACTGCTAGAAGTTTAAGAAATTGGGGGGAAAAAAGATGTGTCACTTGCAGCTTGTTGGGACCATTGACCAGCAGAGGTCATTGGTGATCGATGAGATATGGTCAACCACACCCGAATTAACCCCTCCCTCCCTGGGTGATGCTGCAGCCAATAATGCATTGCCATGTGGAGCTGTCGCCCAGATCCGATACCCTGTTGTAAAGTTTGAAGATTTTATGTTAACTTTGCTGACCATCAAATGCCCTGTGTCCCAAACCATTACATCACACCTCAACACAATATTACAGGCACCTTAAATTGAGATGAAATCACCTGAAACAATGTACTTACTATTAATTATACATGTCTACAATTTAAGTATAAAATAATCTAAATTCTTTTCTGTTTTTGCAGTGCACAGTGACCAAGCTGAGATAGCAAGATTGCTGTACAGCGATACTTGTCATGAGGTACTGTACTTTCTCCATGAAGTTCATGCTCTGTGGGCCTAAAGCAGTAGATGAAAGAGGACATTTAAATCGAAAGGAGATCACTGTACATCTGCCAAATAACATTCTGATTCTGAGCTTCTCTGAAAGAGAGCACTAAGCTGAGATGAAGGAATACGTGTGGAGCTCACTGATATTCAGCTTTATTACGAACAAACTGCAAACTAACATTTTGACAACAAGCTTGTCTTCATCAGTCAAAACCTAAAAAGCTCATAAGAAATTACAGTGTAACTTTCAGCATTGAGCTGCTCTGGGTTTTATTATGCACTTAACGCACATACCACTGTTTGTCTCCTCTCAGCTGAATGAGCTCCAGCTCTGTAAAAACTGTTTTTACCTGTCCAACGCTCGGCCTGATAATTGGTTCTGCTACCCTTGTGTGAGTACCTACTTACTATTCTCAGCATTTGTGTGAGACCATGGCCTGTTTCCTGTACAGCAGAGCTCTGAGCTCAATGCCCGGCTGGAGCTGCAGATTCTATAGAGTAAAAAGATGGTCAACTCTGTTTTCAGTAGAATAGGGGGAGCATAGGTGGACCAAAATGGAACTTCTGTGTTAATAGTCTGTTAACACAGAACAAGCACAAGTGCCTGTCAATAATACTGTTCGTGACAGGAAGCATTTCTTTTTAGAGATATCAGACAAGAATTAAATATCCACTGTTGAAGCAAAACACCTAATTCCAATGCCACCGTATAAATATTTGTTAAGAGGCATTACCATGTTTTTGCCCTTGGGCACACCTCTGTGGATATTAATATACTGTAATATGGCACTGGGTCCTCCTGTTAATAGACCTACAGTGCCTTCGGAAAGTATTCAAACCCCTTCACCTTTTCCACATTTCGTTACGTTACAGCCTTATTCTAAAATGTATTATTCTCATCAATCTACACACAATACCCCATAATGACAAAGCATAGACATTTTTGCAAATTTATTAAAAATAAAAAAATGAAATATCACTGTGGCATTTGGTCTGCCGGAGAGGCGGACTGGTCTCGATTGCACCGGCTGGTGGAGAGAGCACACGCACCTGGGCTGCGTTAGCTAATCAGCCCAGGTGCTTAAAGGTGTGCTGCTCTCCACATTTAGGGGCCGAGAACGGGAGCTAACACCGAGAGCGCAGTTATGATTTTTGTTTCATTTTTGTTTGAGCACTAAAAAAGAAAGGAATCCTCCGCCGGGATGCTGGAGGTGCTGGACCTGGCTGGAAAGGCGGGTCAGCTACAGAGCAGGAAACTGAAAAGTTTCTGCTCTGTTTTACTTTCTTTTGTCTTTGTACAGGATATATAGGAGAGGAGAGAGGACATAGCCCTGGGGAGAGCCAGTTGATGTAAAAGTTAGTCCAGAGAATTGTCCATTCACTCTCACTCTTCCTCACCAACAGATCTCAGAGAGTAACTTTTACATTACTTTTACATGCTTCACCGTAGGGATGGTATTGGCCAGGTGATGAGCGGTGCCTGGTTTCCTCCAGACGTGATGCTTGGCATTGTGGCCAAAGAGTTCAATCTTGGTTTCATTAGACCAGGGAATCTTGTTTCTCATGGTCTGAGAGTCCTTTAGGTTCCTTTTGGCAAACTCCAAGCGGGTTGTCATGTGCCTTTTACTGAGGAGTGGTTTCTGTCTGCCAACTCTACCTTAAAGGTCTGATTAGTGGAGTTTTGCAGAGATGGTTGTCCTTCTGGAAGTTTCTCCCATCTCCACAGAGGAACTCTGGAGCTCTGTCAGGGTGGCCATCGGGTTCTTGGTCACCTCCCTGATCAAGGCCCTTTTCCCCCGATTGCTCAGTTTGGCCGGGCGGTCAGCTTTAGGAAGAGTCCTGGTGGTTCCAAACTTTTTCCATTTAAGAATGATGGAGGCCACTGTGTTCTTCGGGACCTTCAAATCTGCAGAAATGTTTTTGTACCCATCCCCAGATCTGTACCTCGACACAATCCTGTCTCAGAGGTTTACAGACAGTTCCTTTGACTTTATGGCTTGGTTTTTTGCTCTGACATGCACTGTCAACTGTGGGACCTTATATCGACAGGAGTGTGCCTTTCTAAATCATGTCCAATCAACTGAATTAACCAGAGGTGGACTCCAATCATGTTGTAGAAACATCAATACTGATCAATGGAAACAGGATGCACCTGAGCTCAATTTTGAGTGTCATAACAAAGGGTTTGAATACTTATGTAAATGTGATCTTTCAGTTTTTTATTTTTTAGCAAATTTGCAAAAATTTCTAAAGACCTGTTTTTTCTTTGTCATTATGGGGTATTGTGTGTAGATTGATGAGAACACAAATCAATGTAATCAATTTTATAATAAGGCTGTAACATAACAAAATGTGGAAAAAGTTAAGGGGTCTGAATACTTTC
This sequence comes from Anguilla anguilla, assembly GCF_013347855.1. Lineage (NCBI taxonomy): Eukaryota > Metazoa > Chordata > Actinopteri > Anguilliformes > Anguillidae > Anguilla > Anguilla anguilla. The sequence goes on along the minus strand of NC_049204.1, from coordinate 40,654,673 downwards.
CAAAGGCATGACAGCAGAAATGACAGCAGAAATGCAGGAGCTGACCATTTGGTTAGGTTAGAAAATCTGTGGTACACTGCACAGCAGACCTGGGTCAAATACGTATTTGTTTTGGTTTCAAATACTTTTTTGTGTTCTGTTGATCTTTCCTGGTGTAATTGAGCCTGCCAATATGACCAGAAGGCAGGGTTTGCACTTTTTGAGAGTATTTCATTGGTTCCAATACACCAGACAAGATCAGTGAAGCGTGGAAAATTATTTGAATCCAAAACAAATACGGATTTGACCCAGATCTGCTACACAGAGTAGGAGGGCAGGGGCACCCTCTTCGGCCTCCATTGCTCACTGCTGATGCTTAAGGGTCGACAAAGTTGCTCAAGCACAGGTGTATTTTAGAGTTAATTCATGACTTGTATGTGGGCAAAACACGTCAGCCTTACCTGTACTTGCTTTTTTTCAGGCACCCAGCCATGAGCTGGTTTGGGCTAAGATGAAAGGGTTCGGATACTGGCCTGCAAAGGTTCTGCAGAGAGAGGAGAACCAGGTGGACGTGAGGTTCTTCGGTCACCAACATCAAAGGTCAGAGGGAAAGAAAGAAAGAGAGAAGGGGATGGGGGTGTGTGAGGAAAATGGCAAGGGAAAGAGAGACTGAGAGGGATGTATGTGAGTATATGTGTCTAAGAGAGAGGGAAAAGGGAAAAAAGCATGTGGGTAAGAGGCAGATAGTAACAGAGAGATAAGTGTGGGTGTGTGTGAGTGAGACAGAGAGATATAGGGAGACATTGACAATGGCAGAGAGAGAGCGAGTTGGTTTATGTACTGTAGAAAAGGGGAGAGAAAGAGAGAAATGGAGAGAAAGGCACAGCAGTTGTGTGAAAGGACGAATGTGTCATGGTACACTGATGATATGTCCCAGATGTTTTAGGGGAAGCCATGGCATGGTTTATACAGGCCTCAGGGAAAGTGTCCTTTGAATAAAGGGCATGTTCCAAACTATGCCTTCTGATCAGCCCTGGTGAAGGCTCTGGGTTTTATCCCACACCAGCTCAGCTAGGGGTACAGAATAGGTACTGAACCTGAGAGACGGGGCAGGAAGCAGGTTTTCAGGCAGGGGAGTGCATGAGCAGGGAGGGGCGGTGTTTATGAGCAGAGAGAGGAGCGTGTGTTCACGCTCCTGTGCACGGGTGCGTTGGCAGGGCGTGGATCCCGGCGGAGAACACTCAGGACATCCAGGTGAGCGCACAGCAGCTCCAGGTGAAGAGGAGCACGGGCTGGAAGAAGGCTTGCGAGGAGCTAGAGCTCCACCAGCGCTTCCTGCGGGAGGGAAGATTCTGGAAGAGTAAGAATGCCCCTGAGGAACCGCATGAGGAAGAGGCAGAGTCAGGCATCTCCTCCACAAGCAATGAGCAAGTGAGACACCACCCGTCTCCCAATATTATCAATGACCAGGTGAGACCCCACCCCTCTCCCAGTATTAGCAATGACCAGGTGTTAATATGAAATGGAGATATTATTATTATTATTACTATTATTATTAGATGTTTTACTTATTATAGGATTGTTATTGCATCATGGCTTACTTGTTCTCTCTCATATATCCTTGGTGTTATTGCTCTAAAAAGTTTTTAATGATTAATTGCCTTACACAATAAAATTAACTTTTTTCACTTCCACATCTAGAAATCCTGGGTGAGTTGCCTACAATATATCATGATATGAAAACATGATTAGTACAGTGTAAAAGGTATTAACCACATCCTGATTTCCTCTATTATTGCATATTTGTCACACTGAATTTTTTCAGATCTTTAGACAAAATTTTATATTAGACTGTAAGGGAAACACAATCAAAGGAAATTCCAGAAGAGGTGAGAAAAATGTTGAAATATGAAATATATCAGTCTGGAAAGGGTTATAGAGCCTTATCTAAGGCCCTGAGTCTCCACTGACCCACAGGGAGAGCCATTATCTCAAAATGGAGAACACTTGGAACAGTGGTGAATCTTCCCAGGAGTGGTTCGCCTGCCAAAATTTTGCCAAGGGTGCAGCGACAACTCATCAAAGTCATAAAAGATCATAAGATCGCCAAAGAACTACAGGCCTCTATATCTTCAATTAAGCTCAGTGTTCATGGCTCCACAATAAGAGACTGGGAAAAAATTGGATTATTGGCAGAGTAGCAAGGTGGAAACTACTGCTAACCAAGAGAAACATCAATGCTTGTCTCACATTTCCAAAAAAGCTGCTGGATGATCCTCAAGGTTTTTGGGACAATATGCTATAGACAGATGAGTTATAAGTGGAACTTTTTGGATGACATGGGTCCCATTATATCTGGCGTAAAGAAAACAGCATTTCTGAGTAAGAACATCATACCAACAGTCACACAGTGTAATGATGCTTTCTGCCTCAGGACCTGGGCAACTTACCATTATTGAAGGAACCATGAATTTTGTTCTGATCCACATCTGAATGGCTGAAAGAAACAAAATTAACGTTTTGGAGTGGCCAATCAAAGTCCTTACTTGAGCCCAATAGAGATGCTGTGGCAGGACCTGAAATGAGCATTTAATGCTCAAAAACCTACAAAGAAGATTAAAACTCTGCAAAGAAGAGTGTGCTAAAATTTCAAATGATATATATTATAATTACTGATATCAAATTATAGTAAGGGTTTGGTTCCAGTTATTGCTGCTAAAGGTGGTGCTAGCAGTTATTAAGTTTAAGGGAGCAATTACTTTCTCACATGGGTGATGGGCATTTGATAACTTTTTTCATTAAATAAATGAAATAATCATTTTAAAAATATGTTTTTTTTTTACTTGGGTTCCCTTTGTTGAGTGTTTTTGTAGACATTTTGTCTAAAGATCTGAAACCTTTCAGTGTCACAAATATGCAATAATAGAAGAAATCAGGAAGGGGGCAAGTACTTTTTCATGGCACTCTTTTGTTTTTCTGTCGCATTGTTTTGCTGAATTGCATTTTTGTGTAGCTCTATACTGTAGCTGTAGCTTCATAATTATATAGCTGTCAATATAGGGTTCTGTATAATTGTACAATTGTATAAATGTGTAGTTGTAGACACGTAAAGTTTGCACAGTTCTATAGATGCAGTGTTGCACGTACACAGTTCTTAATCTCTATCCATTTCTGTCATTTCCAGCTCAAAGTCAGCCAGGAGCCCAAACCCAAGAGAGGCCGGCGCAGTCAGAACCCCGAGCCCAAAGAGGAGGTGTGTTGCGTGGACGAGGTGGTTCGGTCCTCCATCTTACACATACAGGCTTGTACATATCGGGAATGACTGACTAGACCAGTTAAGCCAGGGCTTCATACACTGTGTCTTGGTTTGGCAGGATTGGAGAATAGGACCAGGGAAGAAAGGCTATATCATAGCTCATGATATATGCATTCCTCCTTTTCCCTTTTACCTCGTTCTGCCATTTTGGAAAGCCTGCTTATAACTTTAAACCTGTCTCATTGCTGCAGTGAGACCCTGTCAGTTTGGGAGAGAGCAGACAAGCACACTGTCCCCATAAGTGCACTTCTGACAGTGACGATTATGACAGAATTAAAAGAGGTGCTGTAGGTCTGTGAAATAACTGAGAATAGAGCTATTCGAAAGAGCAACTCAATAGTGCATTACCGTCATTTATACAGGGAGGTCTGTTTTTTCAAGTTCCCATATGTGCATGTGGTGTCATAAGCATGCACACCCTGTCATCTTTTTGTGACCCATGACTCCATCTGCACCCCCATCTCAGGACCCTGAGCCCGAAATGGAGGCGGTCAGCTCCAGCCAGGAGATCCCCTCCATGCCCCATCAGCCAGAAAAGCTGTCAGTCTCCACCCAGACCAAGCGGGCTAGCGTGGCTTCCCCACGAACCCTGCACCGCTCTACCCAGACCAGCAGCGACGGCACCTGCCAAAATAAGTGCCATGAGAAATACACCAAGATCTTCAGTGACGTGAAGGAGATGATGAAAGCCGACAACAAGCGCGAGACCGAGCGGGTGGTCAGGGAGGCCCTGGAGAAGGTAAGGGGGAGGGGACCTCCCCTCTGCCAAAAAAACAAAAAAATGAAGATTGGTGTTACATATCTTCTCATAGAAATTATTTTTGAATTATTTTCTGTTGAGATTCAGGTGGTTTCCTTGAATGAATGGTTAACATATCACAATGGACTAGCTTGTTTAACTCAGGGTGCTGGGGGCGGTGGGTGTGTGACAGAGAAACAACAGAATTTACTGAAGCCTAAGTGTAAACAATGGGTTCTGATGCTAGATGTCCATGATGTGTCTTGTAAAAAGTTGCGGACGGAGATGGAAGAGGAGAAGAGGCAGGCGGTGACAAAGGCAGTCTCCAGCGTCCAGGCAGAGATGGAGCGAAAATGCAAACAGGTGAAGGAGAAGTGCAAGGAGGAGCTAGTGGAGGAGGTGAAGAAGATGGTGTCACAGCACAAACAGCTCATCTCCCAGACCAAGAAGAAACAGTGGGTGAGTCTCTCTCTCGCTCTCTCCCTCAGACACACGCACACACACACACATACACACACTTCATTGCCTTGAGCCACGTGTCTCACTGTCACATGGACTTCTCGCTCAGCGACGGTTGTGGCAGTTGCAGTTGAGAGCCTGGCTGCCTGCTCATTCATCCATGTCTGGTGCATGCACAGTGAGTGCGAGGGAGGTTCTTAGCAATGTTTGCGACTGTTGGCAGTCACGCTGTGTTCTGTGTCTCTCAGTGCTACAACTGCGAGGAGGAGGCCATGTACCACTGCTGCTGGAACACCTCCTACTGCTCCATCAAATGCCAGCAGGAGCACTGGCACGCTGACCACAAACGCACCTGCCGCAGGAAGAGATGAAGGCTCCGCCCCCACCCCGCCCTGTCCTGCCCAGCCCAACCCTCCGTCTGCTCTGTGAACACACACTGTTTCCCCCATTAATCCCATTTGCACCTGTCTTTCAAACAACAGAATCTCTGCATCGTGCTCAAGGACTTCTGTTTCCCCTCTCTCTGTTTCTCTCTCATGCTCCATCTCTTTCTCCATTTTTTTTTACCTCCATCTCTGTATAAATTCTTCACAAAAATCACAGTAAGAACTTGATGCAGCCATGGCTGGAACACAGTGTTTTTTTCCCTGTCTTATGATCGAAGTGATAATTCTACCTGTTGATGAAAGTGTTATTTAAGAGTGTAGCTAAAGGTTAGCATTACAAAAAAGCATATTATCTACATTTTGCAACAGTACAGGTCTACCTAAATTTTAATTTTAACCTTCAAAAAATATGCATAAATGAGGTTTATATATATACATGACTGTGTTTCTGTATGTGTGTATTTACATACAGTATACACATATACATATACTGTATTTACACACATACGTACACACACACCCATAAGGGTTTTAAAGATGAAACAGGGATTTTAAATCCTATATTGCTTTAAAAGCAGTAACGATGGTATGAGGTATAATGAAAGGATTTTTTGTTTGTCCAATTCTCAAAGAATATTGTATCATCTTCCTTTAGTCTTTCCATGACTGATTTTGGGAACAGGGTTATGATGTCAGGTTTCAAACCTGATTAAAAGGAAATAATGACTTTTATTATGCACATTTGGTTGCTTCTAAAATATGCTGTCATTTTTATGGGGAAAAAGTTAGCGTTGGCCATTTTTTAGGGTACACAGTTCTGGAGAATATAGACATCTTTGCTGAGCTGGATCTTGGATGGGGTTGAAATATTTTAGCTACTCTTTCTTTTCAACATTTGCACATTGTTTATTTCCCAAACCCAGAAACTGCCAAAATGCTACCTTTGTTTAACCTATCAGAAAAGAAATGCTAAGTGATTATTTTTCTTGTTATGTGGCGGTGGGGGGGGGGGGGGGGGGGGCGGGGGGGGTTGGGGGGGGGGGGGCGTGGTCATTAGTGTCATTGTTACTGTGATATTTACAGTGTGATGTACTGGGACACTTGGGTATGGGACATGGGGACAGCTATTTCCCCCACTGTTTTCTTGTAGTTTAGTAAGACAGTGCCTGTTATATGAGCACCATCATTGTACTTAGCATGGTGATTACAGTTTGAATATGCCACAACAGAATTTTAAAAAAATTCCTGGTTGAAAAGGCAGGCAGGTTTGGATGGACCAATATAAAATATGACCCATTTTTATTACCTTTTTTAAATTATGTTAAGTAAAATGTAATGTTAATTAAGCATTTATAAACGGGGGTGTTTTCCCCCTTTTTATTTTGTTTTTTAAGATGAATACAAGTGGCAATGTAATTGCCAGTTTTATTTTGTTGAAAAATAGTAAGATTAGCCTGCTTCCTGAAATTGGAGTCAGCATGCAGGCTCAGGAGATGGCACACTCCCCTGCAGGCGAGTTAGCCAGGGAGCTGGAGCAGTTATGCTTCTCAGCTTAGCTGCCCATTCGTTCGTTCTCATCTCTCGCTCGGTGTGTGTTTGACTTGTTTTTATTCACATAATCATTGCACTACATGTAAATAAAGAAAAAAGCTTTTGTTCCATTTTTTTCCAATAGCAAGTCATTTCAATGTCAAGCCACTGTGCCAGTCTTATTGTGAATGCGAAGTGTAAATGCTTATTTTTCAGTTTCTCATCATACGTGGGCCAGAAGAACACAGTTGTCCTGTGGTTGAGATCACAGTTGCAAAGTGTCTTTTGTGTCAATATGTAAAACACCACTGACTCTTATGTAAGGGCAACAGAATCTGTACATTCTTGAATGTACAGTACTAACCACAACTTATTTTATATTTGTCCATCCCTTGTAAAAATGACTATTTGTGCTATTCTCTGAAGTGGAAATATTTTGATGTATAATCATTCCAGTCTAACACATTGCTGGTACTTGCATGAAAGTATGTATGCGTGTGTGTGTGTGTGTGTGTGTGTATGCGTGACCACGCATGTGTACATTTTGATTTTCCCCCATATGTTCTCATCAACATTGCACTTCTTGAAATGATGCAATATAAAAATTATTTTTAAAAAGTTGCCGGAAGGTTATTTGACTTTTTTTTTAAAGCTTAATTGATGGATAAATGGATTGTTTGTAGTGAAAAGAGATTACGAATTCTTGACTAAATGGAGAGATTGTTTCCTGTCAGTGGAATTCTTGGCTGTCCATATGTACATTATTACTGTGGCTTTCAGTTTTCTATGCTCTTCCATTTTTTAAAATGCTTTGGCTAGCATTATATAAAGGTATTCTATGTGCTAACATGGAACAATAAATGTAACTTCGACAAATTACTCCTGGTCTTCAGAAAGCATTTCTTTGGAGGTAATTGCTTAATTATGAATATTGAATAGCCTTGTCTTGTCCTATTTTCATCATTCATGAAAAAAGATGAAAATCTTCATTATAAGATATTGTTTGTTATCAAACCTTAATTTGTCTATATATACAACAAAGCATAGACAAATGAGATCAAAATCAAGCCTTTTGAGTGGTGGGATGGAATGTATGACAGCTCAGGTAGAATGGCATTGGGATGTTATAATCGTCCTTGATAAAGGAGTAGTGAGGTTAGTAGGTGGGGAAGCAGATCAGGCAGGAGGTGAGGGATCATCACAGAGGACATTAACTTCTTTTCTACAAAGGATACAAGATCATCTGTGGTTAAAGTGGGGGAGGGAAAGGATTCTAATTTAGTTAGGAAAATGGCGAGCATTGTTGGACTGAATGGTCTGTTCTCGTCATTATGTTATGTTATGAGAGGACAGTTGGTGCAGATCAGGAGTAACAGATTGTGTTCTGGGGCCTCTTTTATAAAAAGGTCTTATGAGTAAACCATATTAAATCGTGGCTTATGCAGAAGACCATGACCAAGTAGGCATTTAGAAAATTTCACTTTGATGTGGATATGATCGTATCTCTACTAGCCGCGTTTCCACCAAAATTACCCGGAACTTTCAGTCCCAGGAACTACTTTACCAGGAACTAAAAGGTTCCTTCAGCCAATGGTTGTCTGCGTTTCCACCGGGGTCTAAAGTACCGCGAAGATTAGGCAAATTAGCCCACTGACGTTGTCGTCGGTCCATCTGTCATATGATTTTTTCTGTAACCCCATACTACCGAAGTAGCCTACATTATTTTCTAATAACCGGGACAGCCCGGAGGGGTTTATTCCACTTATATACAACGGGTTACCAACAATGACTATATATGGTTACTTTTGTATTTATTGATTTTCATATATCCTCTCAAACACATTCATTAACAGCAGAAAACATGCACACGTTGTAAACAATTTGCTGTTTTATTACTTTCTCGTCCTCAATTCCATATAGGCTAATCGCAAAATGACAAGAATAGAACGAAAACTCGGACTTGCGTGAAAATGTAAATTAGTAGTGGTACAGCCACCGTTTGCTTTCCTTCGAAGTTACTGCTAGCCGAGCAGCGAAGTGTGCCCTCCAGATGCGAACCATGCACCATAAATGAGTCCATAGTCTTCCTGGTCTTTTCGTGGAATTGAAAAATGGCAGTAAAATTGAGTAAAATTACGGCAACTGAAAAAGCTAAAGGGAAGATTACTAGAATTAACCTGTTATTTTACCCGGATAAAAAGTGCGGAAGGTGATTTCCAGTTTGCTTGTACTGTATCACCAATGTTAATTATGCAGAACTACCGCATACCTCACATAACTGTATCAAACGTTTTGAGTCAATTACAACGGGCTAACAAAGAAAATCCGGAAGAAAATATTCAGCAACCGAATTAATCCGTTTGAATGTTTTGGTAGCCTACGTAATATGCTGTCCCAGCACGAATGCTTAGCATTTTATAAAACGAATACTAAAGCAAGAAAAGAACAGAAGAGCACACGTTATAATTCCAAGACGTTGACAGGCTATAACCAAAAGTAGGCTACTGCGCCGCATAACATACAAGTTTGATTTGAAGTTATTATGAAAATAAATTGGTTTGCCGCTGCATATTTTCAAACATGGCGGGTAATGGCGGAAAATAAATACAACACAAATGCTACGAGTACTCGACCAATCAGAAATGTTCAGCGCTGCAAGCTCCACCCAAAAGGTTCCTGTACTTTCGGAAAGTACTACCCCCCGAGCAGGAACGTTTTGGGGGGTAAAACAAAGCCCCCAGAACTAAATTTAGACCCTAGTTCCTGCGGTGGAAACGCACCGAGTTCCTCAAAAGGTTCCTAGTTCCGGGGTATAGTTCCTGCGGTGGAAACGCGGCTTTAGTTTACACTAGTAAAGTTAATTTCCTGCTGCGTATATGGAGGTACTGCATGTTTGAGGCCTGTGCATGAATCTCCAGTGGGCTGTATATGCGCTTTAAGAAAAACATTTAATTCATAGTTCTTGCCGTGATCAAAATGTTGAAATGCAAACTTAAGAAGAAAATGGCTGTTGTTGGCAGCTTTCACAAAACAGGGTAAATGTAAAGCATTTGGGTGCACATGGGTTCAAACTGAAGTTCATTTGAGATTTGTATATCACTTTGAACCAATGCAAGTGACTTTTTTCACTCAAAAGTTATTTTTTATAAATCAAGTGTATGGACAACTTGGGAATTGATTTTAAGATTATATTTAAGATTGAATCCAAGAACATTTTTAGAAATGAGGCCCCTGGAGGGAAAGGTCGGCTTAGAGGCACCGCTCAAAACCGAATCCAATCATTCAATGTAATGACATTACATGACCTGTAGTCATCTAAAGTCAATAAAAAATTAGAATAATGTCAGTGATGTGTGTGCAATTTAGTTACCACCCATGTACCAGACACTCCACTCCTAAGTGTTGAGTGTTAGAATTAAGGTGCAGACCTCCCAGAATTATCTTGAATTCAAAGGACCAGTGGTGGACGTGCCCTCTCGAGTCACATCCAATTGAAAAGAATAACTGACAGGACAGTCATTCAAAGTAACAACGTTTCCAAGAACCTTCCTGGAAATGCTGGGTAAATGTTCCCAACACTCAAATTTGTCACAGGATACAAGGAATATTAACTATTGGTACTGTGTATGGTAAGTTGATGCAGTGATGGCACATCTGGCATTTCAATACTTGGATTTGAACCATTATCATTTTTCATGAATAAATGATAAATCATCATTACCAGTAAATGTGAGGGTGATGCGCCATTAATTTGGACCAATAACTTCTTGGGAAAATAACATTTTCTTAGACCGCTGTTCTGATATTCTGGTCATAATATTATCTCACAGCTGCATCTCAATCCAACTGGAATATTCTCAAAAAGTTGTCTAAATATTTCAAGAATACTAGCGAAACAACAACCAACTATCATCATTAGCCCTATCCCACTTTTGGAATTTGGAGTAGAAAAACTCACTAAATTACAGATCATATTACTTATCACTGTTGTTGGATGTGGTAAATGGTTTTGGTTTGGACCGGGGTTAGGTTTGGTTTTAAGGTTAAGCATTGAGATTTGTTTTGGGGTTAAATGGCTTTTTTGGCGAATCTGTTGGTCAGCAGTTTTCTCATTTATCAAATGGTGTTTTTTGTTTGCTTATTTTCCCATGTGAAAAATTTATTGCACCATGGGTGAATTTGTGTGAATTCAGGCAGCACATCTGTGGGCCAAACAGGCTCCTATGAAATGTTCTTTTTTAAATACCTTTAATTATGTACAAAAACAGAAGTTTCAAACACACCTGAACCATACAAATTTTTTTTCAGTAACCAACAATATTTACAGACGCCATGCAGACACTCTTACAAGAGGCCTATCGTTTCCAACTGAAAGATGGAAATCACGTCATAGAAATGTCTAAAAATTATGTGCACAGTTTTTCTTTAAAAAGGAAAATCTTTCTTTTATTTGGGAATGACATCATTATTATCATCAAATCATCCAAACACAGACTTGTAAGACTTTTTTCCTCTTTAAAAAAACAAGAAAAAAAATTGTCGTCACTAAAACACCTTGTAAACCAGTTCCCATAAATAAACATTAGGTTGATAAAAAAAGAACCATTTGAATCTTTCACAATACAGGTGCATCACTGTAAATCTGTCTGACCTGCCCACACTGGTGCTCCACTGTTCAGGTATTGTACTCCCCTGTGTACATAGACACACCCTTGGGCTCCTCCATTCTGCTTCATTATAAGAAAAGCAAAAGCACATGCTCGATTTCAGATGGAAAAAATAAAAGTGACCTGTGGGTTGCACTGATTGTTTGATTTCAAACAATGTGTTTGAGCCAACTGTGATGATTTATTTATGATATATTTAACTGTGTAGATTGAGTAGTGAAAATCTTTTTATATATAATATTTAATTCATTTTTTATCGCTGTTGAGTTTTTTCCTGGAGGGTGAGGCACTCACAAAAATGAGCATGCTCATGGGTTCTGTCAACATTGTCCTCAAGGCCAACTGGATGCAATGTTTTGAGGTCTGAGTCTGTGGTTTTTCATCTAAAAAAGCTTCCATGTGGTTTTCTGTTCTTTGGGCTATTCTAAATGAAATGGTCACACATGTGCCCCCTAATGCACAGCAGACATGTTAAATTGTCCTGTCAAAAATCAAAGCAAAAAAATAAAATAAAAAATCCACTGGAGGACATGTGTTGGGGGTAGGGGGGACTTTACTTGCCGTTTGTACAGTATTCTACACTGCTTCTATTAATGCCTTATAAGTGGCAATAAAGGCATCTGCCGAATTCATAAATGCTACCAATAATATATCTTTAATCATCAACCTTTCAAACAGTACTTTAGCACTAAGCAAATATGTAAAAATGGATTGAGAAAAACCTCAAGACTCAATACTTACATAATATGCCAAACATTATGCACTATAAAATTTTAAGTATATTGTACAATTAAACACAGTTCTTCATTGGTATTGTCATGGTTACTGGCATATGCATGTAATTATGAACTCCGGTAAGGAAAACCGGTGCTGTGTGACCAGCAAATCAGCCATCCATTGTTCTCTCAACTGTCGCATGTTTAGAGAACAAGTGCCTTGTGGCAATAAAACCCTAAAATAAATTCTTTTTTTAAAATTCAAATCAAGTTGTACATATTGTAACAATAATGAAGAGGACAGCAGCTCCTGTTATTTTTATAGGGTTTTTGTAAGCCGTCGAAAAACGTCTTGAACAACACTAACTAAAATTTTGCACGTATGTTAATGATTCTTAGTGATACACTAAGGACAGTAAGCCTGTCCTTTCCAGACAAATAGCAGTCATGATAAAAGCTCCAGACTGAAATAGTCAATTATTTAGGCTTAAGACTGTTTTATATTATTTCTTGATTAGCCTTTTTCCTCCCCTCCAGTGTATATGCCTTTTCCGTCAGTGGATTTTATATTATGGGTGCTTTTGAAGATCTTCCACTGGGAGTGCAACTTCAAACAATGCACTTCACATCTGTTTTCATCTACAACACACCCCATGCATGTAAGAAGTACTGCATATCTAAAACATTTCAATGGTGAATCCTAGGTCTTTTTTTTATATATATTTATATATATATCTATGTATTTATATATTTATAGTTTTTATAAACTTGTAGTGATCCTATTCACCCAAGATAATTACAATATTTTATATTAGCAAATTTTTAAAGAGTGAAACATTTGCAAATGTCTTCTCTCATATATTTCTGAACAGAACAAAATAAATAAAAAACAAAAAAAGCTTTTGTACATAATTACATGGCATGAAGAAAGGTAGTGTTATACTTTCTTGGAACAGCCTTACTGAGCACATGAAAAGTAAAGACGTTTGTTGACTTTTGTTTAACGTACATCAAGGGAGTCATCTCTTCCTAATGAGCAGTGATCACTAACAGCTAAATTGGCAGCCAATCAATTTTTTTCAGTGATGGGGAAGGGAGGCTTTGCAACTTATCAACTGCTTTTGTGATTACAAGAAAAGTATTTTTCGAAGGGAAGGAACTATTAGTTCATATAGGTAATGGGTGACAGCACAGCTGACATGCTACAGGTTCCGAGAAACCTCACACTCCCACCATCAGTATTTCGTACCTCCCATCAGCCTTTTACGAACGCAGGGCAAGGGGTGCCCTACGCCGCTGATTCACTTACATTGTATTCCAACAAAAACAGCAAACAGTAAACAACGTAAAGTACAATTTGCCACAGTTATGTAAATATAAAAAAATACCCTGGCCTCTTAGAGGGTGGATTATTAAAAACAAAACAAAAAAAAACAAAGCAACTTCAGCACACATAAAGATGAAAATATAGAACCACACTTGTTATAAAATACATTTCCAAAGCGAGAAGCAGGTGGTAGAGCGGACTCCAACCAAGCCCCTGCAATTAAGGAAAGCAGCGGCCGGCTTCCACTGACCTCAGGTAAAAGTGAATTCTCCTTGCCAATATCGGTGCAGTTCCCGAAGTAGCACTGACACACACACACGCACACACACACACACACACACACGCAGTAATCTCTCAGCTTTCTTGTTCTTCTTTCGTTTTCTTTCTGTGTGCATCCTGTATTTTGGACTTTTTTTTTTGCTCTACATACACACAGTACAGTGCAGTGCGGTCCTTTGAGAGGCCATTAGGAGGGTGGGCGGGGCCAAGTGGGACGGGGGGAGGGGGGCTACATGTTATAGGCCACGTAAATGGGGTCGAGCTGGTCGGCCAGGAATCCATCCCGTAAGTGCATCCTCTGCTTCTCCCCGCGCGAGTTGATGGGGATGACCCCGATGTCCACCACTACCACCACCCCCACGATCAGGTAGTGCTCCTCTAGGACCACATTGGTTACCAAGGGAACCAGGTCCAGGGCTTCCTGCTCCGAGCCGTCCAGCTCCACCACCACCACAAGCAGGTTGGTCCAAGTAAACACTGCGCTGTAACAGAAGACCAAAGAGGCCTGTAAGAGCCCAGCACACGTTTATATGCATGCGCTCATTTTCTTTTCCACACTAGGTGGCAAAAAAGGGGGCAATGCTAGAAAAAGAACAATATATGTGTAGGCCAATGAAAGGTCAGGTATGTCCAGGGAAAAATTTTAATTAAAATATATTTTCTTGAAAGCAGTGAATTTATCGACCTGTTTTGTTTTTGGAAAACTTTATTCATTTAATTTTGTGGCACGGTCAAAATGCACTTCTCTGTGATTTCAAAGGAGAAACCCCGGCTTGACTGATGCATTTGTAGCTGTTTCACATTCTCATTTCAGTCTAGCTGGGTCATCGTTTTATCAGATATCAGGAGAATATCTAGCACTGGGCCATTAAAGCATGACAAAGCGCTGGATACTCTCCAGGTATTAGGTATATACTGTATAAATAACAAGCCTGGATGGTCTCAATGGCCTGTGCGCATTGTAATGTTCTTGTGTGCGTGCTTTGTGCTGTGCCACATTGGAAAACATTCTGGCCTGGCGCCAGAGGGCAGACGCACAGCACGCACCATTCTGTGATGCTCTTGTGGGTCCTGATCACCGAGGTCTCGATGTCGATTGGATGGTACCTCATGCCCCGCAGCTCCATGGCCTCATCCAGTGCACCCACCACGTAAAGGGCATCGTGCCTCTCTGGAGAAACATGCAGCAGGGCGTCAACCGCAATCTAAAGCCCGGGGTCCTGGGAGCCCCATTGTGTGCCATGGCTTTTTTTTTTACGTTTGGTTGGGTCGGTGGTTTTGTGAACTCTTCAGGGGATAACTTCTCTTGTTTTCTGCATGACTCCTTGTGTTCTGAGCACCCTGGATAACTTGTGTGTGCTGGCTGCACAGTGGTGAATTAAACCCACTGAGGGCAGGGCAGCAAGAATCACTGGCTATTTCAGCTGCATCTTGGGTCCCTACCTATTCCTACCAGTGTCATCTTGCTTTAGGGCAGTTATGGCATGCTTTATGGAATTATAGGGAGGTTAGTATCTACGACTTGGACCACATTTTTAGCTTGGCTAAAGTTAGCTTTACATGTGGTGCTTTACTGATGCTGCACTTCAACTTGATAGTCTGGGAATGTTTCTTAGCCTTATGTTTGTAAGCTCCAGCCCTATAACCCCTGGATGCACTTACGTTCTCTTAACATTTTAAGTGGCTCTGGGTGAAAGCCCCCCCCCCCCCCCCCCCCCCCCCCTTCTGAACTCACCTCCGCAGGCATCTGTGAGCTCTGTCCTCCGGAGGAAGCCCAGGTACCCGGTGCGGGCCCAGATAGTCTGGGTGTCCCCAAAACTGAGTCGCGAGTTGAAGTGATCCGACTGCAGTGACTCGTCACCATAGATGGTGAAGTAGCCACTGGCGTTGTGGCCACTGTGGACCCAGATCTGTGTGTGTTTGTGGTGGGGGTGGGGGAGGGGGTGTTGTATGGAGGAGAGATTTACTATTTTTAAGATGCAATGCAAGACATTTTCCAGCATAACAACACACAGTATGCTTACTTGGCCAAAACCCCACCCTAAATTCAGTTTCTGTTGCATTACATTTCTTAAAAAACCTGTCATGAAATTACAAGCATTCCTCATGCTAGCAATGCTAGATGATCCTGCACTTTTATTTTTAATCATAATGGTTTGTATGTGTGAAGAACTACAAACCCATGTGCAGGAGGAGGTCATGTTTCTTTTTATTTTATTACTGTTGTTGGTTGCCAAGGGCAACACAGCTTTTTGGGGGGCCTGCCTACCTCCTGAGAAAGTGCAAGAGGCGACAGGGACAAAGACAGCTGACTGAGGCATACTGCAGAGGAGCATCAAGCCCATTTTCCTAATTTTTAATCATTATTCAAGATGATTTTTATACCGTAGCAATATTGCATTTTTCGATTTCAACAATAATCTAACACGATTCCTTGAATGTAGCATTTAATAATATGGGAATGTGTACATATATAGCTCATGTGTAAATAGTTGCCCTGGCTGCTGAATGTGTAACAGCACTGTGTAATCTATAAGCCCACCTCTCCCAGGTGCGAGTCTCCCAGAGGACCCTTGGTTTCAGGGTTGGCGATGATGATTCTGACGCCGGGTAAAATCTGTGAGTGACACCGTAAAACAGAAAAATGTAGTAAGAACACAGACCCCAAAAAAGGTACTAAAAGGTCCATTAATCAAAGCGAAAAAACTGCGCACTTCTCTCCATACAGTTACTGTAGTATCACCAACAATGTTTTACCGCCTTCATCAGGGTGTACTGCTGAAACATGTAGGTGATTTTCAAATAAAAAATATTTTTAACTGCATGGAAAGAAGGGTGCGATTTTGACAATTTTGCATAGAATTCAGTTCCCCTTAAAAGTTATGGGTTCTGTACAAGTGCTCTCCATCTGCCAGAGGTTCAGACTCACCTTTCCTGACTCCATGAGGGGTAGACTGTGAGGGGACCCCCGCTCCACCAACCGAACCCTGGAGCCAAAGGAAGCACGCAGCTCAATGCAGGGACATCATTACTGGACATTAATACTGCAGCTATCATATCTGTCAGGCAGGGCAATGTTGCTGGAAGTAGCTTGGTAACGGTACATTTCAGCTTCGTTTATGGGGGTCTAGCCTTTTAAAGATGTGAAGAGCAGGGAAGAGCAGGGTTCGGCTCTCAGCTTCAGCAATTAAACCCTTTACCTCTCTGAAACTGTCACTGCTCTTATGGTAACTGTCCACAGACCGATCTCATTCTCAAAACAATTTGAGACGGGGACATTCAGTGACATCCATAGAGACATTCAATCAAACATGCTTAGACTGTGTGAGGGTAATTCAGTCGAACCCTCTGGATTAACCAGACGCCTTATCTCAATAAAATCTACTTTTCCCAGCATACTGAAATACAGTCAGAAGTTTGTGCCAATGAAAATTAGTCTTCATCAAATAATTGACATCACTGGTTGTGTTTCATTTTGTTTCATTTTCGGTTTTGTTTGAATACATTCAGAATGAATGCAAGTCAGAATGAAGCAACTTTTGGGTGAGGAATACGCTTCATCTTCATGAAGCATATGCACTCCGTTTTAACAACTCGCAAGCTACAGACCATGAACTACATCAAGGTTCCCACTCATTTTAGAAAATCATCCAGGACTTTTCAAGGACAATTTCCATGACTTAGACTTACAGACATGAAACATGGACAATGGTAGGCCAAAGCCGGTTGTGGACTGGGGGGGTGGAGGGTGGGGGGGCGGGGGTGCAATGTGCAAGTACCATAACCATTCAAAACTTTGTGCTACTGTGTAATCTCAGCAGCTAATAAAAATGAGAAAAGCAGAGAAAATACAGAAAAAATACATAAAAAATCTCAGCTCTAAATATACTGCTTAATAGCTTGACTTGTAGCCTAGCCTACAATTTTCCAGGACCTCACAAATATTTCCAGGACATTTTGTACATTTTCTCATTTTCCAGGTGTTTTCCATGACTTGGAAAACTAGTCGATAAATTTCCAGGTTTTCAAAGTTTTCCAGGACGAGTGGGAACCCTGTACATGTATGCCTGCTGAAAATGCTCCTTAATCATCATTCAACATATCAGAGTACCACCAAGTACCTGCTGAGCTATTCATTTATTGTATGGAATACATTTGTATGATTAATTAAACTAATAGCAGCCAAAATAGCTTTTACTCTGAAAAAAATATGACTCACCACTATTCGTTTCACTTCTCTTTGCTAATGCAAAAAACAATTTAATACATACCAACACCTCAAAATGTTAAAGACAAAACATTAAAAGACTACATAATTTAATAGCTTTATTCCAAAAATGCTACATGAATCAAATATGATGATATTCCTTCATTCACTAAATTATTTTTGAACTTCTTTAACTGTATTTTATTAAACAGCGATGATTGTGGTTGGAAAGAGGCAAACAAATTCTTTGCAAAGCTTCACCTCTCTATAAAAGCTCCTACCTCCAGCAAAAGGCACCACAATTCTCAGGCACACAACCTTCTCTTGCATTTTTCGGCCTCAGAATTTTAAGGCATGTTTGACTGAATACAAAACTTAAGTCTAAATGTACTTTACTGAATCTAGATGTTTCAGAGCAAGATCAGTGTGAATGGACCTGCCTGGGGTTCTCACTGAAGAGGAGCTCCTTAGCTCTCAGTAGGACTGGCTCAGTAGGAGTGTCCAAAGGGAAGACTCAGGCAGAATTCCCAGATCGATTCCCACTTCCACATAATTTCTGCCAAATTAATGAAATTAATGGCCAGACAATATGCCAACAGCCCCCAAACCACTGACCTACTGCAACAAATCATTAACCATGACACACAGCACACAGAGAACAGGCATACCTACCTAAAAGACTGAAGAGAATCAAAAGCTCCAATTTAGCATGGGCCGCGCTATCCAGATAATGACTTGTGTGACCTTCACATTAGAGCCCCTGAATTTTATACATATTACTGGTTTACTCCCAGTTAGCGCAAAATGTTGTTGTTAAGATTTACAGTGTTGCAGGGAGGTCATGCAAGGTTGTGGTTGTTGCAATGTTCTTACCATATTTATTTCATTACCACCCCCAAACCATCCACAATGCTCCAGCTACGTGATAAATATGTCCTGATCAGGCTTGTACTTTCCCCTCCACAGGTCAAGACTTTAAAAAAGTATTTGCAACCCAACAAAATCACATTCCACATGCAAAAATTTTTAGAAATGTAATTTGGTGAGAGGGTCTGTATAGGTTTAGGTTAAATGCTCTTCCCAAGAATGCAACAGTAGTGCCTCATTCTAATTAACAAGCAACCTTCCAGCTTTTCCTGTAAAAGCCCACTAAAAATCTCACAGCTGGGATTCAAATGCTGCCTGTAGTCTAATGGAGAATCAGGAACACACCCTCCAAACAGCATGCACACAAAAAGCAATACTGGAATAAAGGAATGGAAAAAACTGGAACAGCAAAAATACTCATATTATCAGTTCTCAATGTACCGCATACAGGATTAATGAACTGTCTGTTGACCTTAAAAACAAGAGAGCAGAAGGACTGCACATGAAGACCCCCATTTACTCACTTACTCATTTCTGAGAATAACTCAATGCCACCTGGGAAGTAAGCAGAATGAGTAAGTTAAATCTAAGTGAATCAGGGATTTGTATTCCACAACGCATTTTTCTGTGGCTATGGTTTCCCCATTGCCACTGCCATCAGAGCTCATGTTTTCCATGCTTGGAGTCACAGCAGTGATCCTGAATATTAAAATGGTGTGATGTACAAACCGTGTTGTTTTTTTTCCAGGCAGTCCGCTGTTTAACCTATTTTTGAGCTTCACTGATATATGTAGTTTTATCCTCTGTCCAGCACAATCAGCATTCCATCTTCTGTGCTTTGAACTGATTCACAGCACTTACCTGTAGTTTGACTGGATTGACTGCATTCAAGTGTGATTTTGATTGATGGGCAGTACTTATCTGTGATTTGTACAGACTGACAGGTATCATTCACTGTTTTTTTGGATTCACTGATAGCTCTTACCCACCAGGGTACAGACTGATACAGAAAGAAATTCACTTCTCTATGGTTTGGGTACATTGAAATTGTTCACCTTTGAATTGACTGACGGTTTTTACTCACCTGTCGTGTCTCAGGGCACTCATGTCCACATATACAGTGGTTGGGTCAGGTCCAGATGTGCCCTGAAAGCATGATATTCCACAGTAAGCACAACATGGCATGAGTTAGCACAAGTTTGAGAGCACAGAATACTGCCTCGCTAGTCAAAATGGGAGCTTCATCACTCTCAGGCATACTGATGCTTGTCAATGCTTTGTCCTTCGAGAAACCCCAATGGGTGGAGCTATTGTACTGCAGACGGCCAATCACTGACTCATACTACATGAACCTGTCCAACGACTTTGATGTCCACAGGTAAAAAATACAATTGGTTAAAATAAGTCAGCTGGTGATAAGACATGGTAGTTTTGTACAAAGCCTCAGTCTCCCATCACTAGATCTATCCTCCAAACAGGGACTGTGTGTGAATAAGAGGACTCAAGGAGATACCAAACTATCCATCTTCAAGGCACACAGGTCCCATTAGAAAAAATAAAATTCTGCTGGGGTGTATAACAAATCTACAGATGTGAAGCTGGAAACACTGTACGATAAACAAACAGAAACAAAAGACAATAACGGTTTGACTACACCAGAACCAAGTGTGCCTTCACATAGACATTTTAATGGAAGAGGAAAATTCACAATCACAGAAATACAACATGTGAGGCAGTAGGGGTGGGGGTTTGAGCTGCTGATGCGCTCAGAGTAGCAGTGGCCTTCACAATGCTCTCCTGGAATCAGTAGAGCCAAGGCCACTAGAATCAGGAGTGCACTCAGACTCAGATTCTGCAGACCAAAGACTAGTTTCTATCTGGAAAGGCACACTTTTCCGGCAGACTATACTGCTTAGTTTTCTTTTTTGATAATTCTAAATAGCTTGCTCATTGATAGTCCAGTTCCTAAAACATAAAACTACAGAATGGTTATCCCCCCCACCCAAACAAAAAACACGAACTTTATAGCAGTGGCGCCCAATCATGTGCCACGGAGGGCCAAGAGTATGGAGGTTTCATTCCAATCAATCACTTTACCAGCTGATTTCCCTAATTTGTTCCCTCAAAGGTGTGTTAATTTGCAAAATCGGGAGGTGAACTGATTGGTTGGAATAAGAACCTGCATACTCTCGCACCTCCATGGCACATTATTGGGCATCACTGCTTTATAAAGTATATAGGCAGAATCGTGTACTGTGTACACAAGTATACAGCCCTGGGAGGAAATACAGTTAAATATATAAACAAGTTAACATACAAGCAGTAGTGATTTTTGACCACTTGGATGTTTTAACAATGAGAATTTGGCTAAAATTCCTTAAGTATCTAAACATTACATTGATTCATGTTTCCATTTCCTTGTGTCACCGACAAGAGCTCTTTGGTTTGACTGTTGTATATAAAATTATGATTATTAATCTCTTACCACAGTCCTGTCTCTTTTTTTCCCTCAAGACCTTTTTGAATATGGTGTTTTCAAACACCTCTCAAGGGTGGATATTCAATAGACAGCCCTCTTTGCAGTCATTGAGGAGCTCCACTCTGCAAAGGAGGCTTTTCACTCCCATTCTGATCTTTAGAGAGTTCTCTGCAGCACCTGACTCAATTTACCACCAGCTCCTCCAGTCTTCCCTGACTAAGTTTGGGATCTGTGGCCCAATTCTTAAAAGGATTGCTGATGTTCTTTTTTCTTTTTTTCCAGGTTGAGGGTATGCAGTTGACACCTCAAAACCTCTCTATAGGAGTCCCCCAGGGTTTGATCCTTGGACCTCTCCTCTTCTTTCTCTTTCCAAGACTCTTGGTTCTGTGATCTCCCCAATGGTCTTATCACTGCTTATAAACACACCTATTCTCTCTTTCCCTCCCTTCAGTGCACTGTTCCATGACATGAGCTAGATGGGGAACCATTGCCTGAAGCTCAACTTGACTGAAACTGAGATGCTATACTTCTTGGCTAATTCCTCCACCTTGCTTGGCGTTCCACTCAGTCTGGAGGGCACCACTGTGTTGACCTCTTCATTTTCTAGGAATCTCTATGTGGTACAGAATGCATGTCCAATTGGACTCAGATTGGGTGAATGACTTTGTCAAGAATCTTACTGTTTTTGTATTTGAAAAAGTCCATTGTTGTTTCAGCAGTATATTTGGGATCATTGTCTTACTGTAGGATGAAGGGCCATCCAATGAGTTTGGAGGCATTTGCTCAAACTTGAGCAGATAAGATGCTTCTACTTCAGATTTCATTCTGCTGCTGTTATCAGCAGTTACATCATCAATGAACACAAGTGAGCCAGTACCTGTAGCAGCCATACATGCGTAAACCATAGCGCCCCCACCACCATGTTTCACAGATAAGAGGGGTGCTTTGGATCTTGGGAAGTTCACTTTGGCCGCCACACTTTGCTCTTATGGGTTCTTCTTCATTATAGTGAGAATTCTTTTGTCATCAACTGTAGAGGTCTTCTTACCCTACCAGGCCCTTGGCGATTACTGAGCTCACCAATGCTCTCTTTCTTCTTAATACAGTTGATTACAGTAAGTCTAAGGTTTGGAATGTTGACAAATGCCAATAACAGACTCCAAAGGCAAACAAAAGCCTAGAATCAAGATGAGATACATTACATGTCCCCCAGTACGGTCTCACAAGGCGAACAGGTCTGGGGTGAGGACCCAGACGAACAAGATCCAATCAACCCCTAACTATAGCGAACAAATACAAAACTAAGTTTACCCTGTCCGGAATAGGGTTACTGGGATCTATCCCTGGAGCCAGGCCTGGGGGTGGTGTCCACAGGCGAGTGCCTGGTGGCCGGGCAGCCCATGTATCTCGGCCAGGCCAGCCCGAAAAGACTACGTGAGAAAACCGACCCACCACCCACAAGGTTCAGGGTAGGAGTCGGTGCAATGCCCATCTGCATGTGGCAGAGAGGAAAACTTTGACTGTTATTTGTGCTTATGCACCTAATAGCAGTTCAAAGTATTCAGCCTTCTTGGAGAATGTGGGAGGGGTGCTGGACAAGGCCCCACCTACTGACTCCATTGTCCTACTTGAAGACTTCAATGCTCACATTGGCAATGATTTCAACTCTTACCTCCGAGAGAGCTTTTCCTGTATCCCGGAGGAGGTTGGGGACATGGAGTCTGAATGGACCCTGTTCAAAACCTCTATTGTGGAAGCTGCTGCTAGAGGTTGGTGTCAAAAGCTGGTCGGTGCATGTCCTGGCGGCAACCCAAGGACCCGTTGGTGGACTTCAGTGGTGACGGAGGCTGTCAAAATGAAGAAAGAGGCATTCCAGGCTTGGCTGGCTCTGGGAACGTCTGATTCAGCAGACAGGTACCGACAGGTGAGAAAGGCAGCAGCTGCGGCAGTGGCAGAAGCAAAAGCCAGGGCAAGGGAGAAGTTTGGAGAGGCCTTAGAGAAGGACTTTTGGTCGACCCCAAAGTGGTTCTGGAAAACCATTTGGCACCTCAGAAGGGGAAAGCGGAACACCGTTCAGGCTGTTGTCAGTAGGAATGGTGAAACTCTGACTTCAACTGGGGATATTGTCGAAAAGTGGAAGGAACACTTTGAGGACCTCCTGAATCCGACAGACACAACCTCCTTTTTGGAGGCGAGCTGGAGCAATCCAGGGGGGTTAGAGTCCATCTCTGTGGCAGAAGTCACTGGGGTAGTTGGAGAGCTCCTCAGTGGAAGAGATGGATGAGATTCGTCCAGAAACGTTGAAGGCTCTGGATGTTGGTGGTGTGTCTTGGCTGACACAAATCCTCAATGTCACGTGGAAGTCGGGAACAGGAGTGGCAGACCGGGGTGGTGGTCCCCATTTTTAAGAAAGGGGACCAGAGGGTGTGTTCCAATTATCGGGGAATCACACTCCTATGCCAAGGTGCTGGAAAGGAGGCTTCGGCCGATAGTTGAACCTCAGATTCAGAGTTTGCTTATCCATGTATTTTGTTGATTTGGAGTAGGTATATGACCGTGTTCCCTGGGGTAGCTTGTGGGAGGTGCTGCGGGAGTATAGGGTGCTGGGGTCGCTGTTGCGTGCCATTCAGTCCCTGTATACTCGGAGCGAAAGCTGTGTTCACATTCTCGGCATTAAGTCAAGCTTGTTCAGAGTGGGTGTCGGACTCTGCCAAGGGTGCACTTTGTCTCTTCTCCTGTTCGTGATATTCATGGACAGGATTTCAAGGCGCAGCCTAGGTATGGAGTGTGTCCAGTTTGGGGACAATGGAGTGGCATCTCTGCTGTTTGCAGATGACGTCGTTCTCTTAGCCTCATCATACTGTGACCTTCGATGCACACTAGAGCGGTTTGCAGCTAGTGTGATGTGGTCGGGATGAGGATCAGCACCTCCAGGTCAAGTCTGTGGCTATGGTCCTCCCCCAGAAAAAGATGGTTTGCCCTCTTCAAGGAAGGGAGGAGCAACTGCCCCAGGTGGAGGAGTTCAAGTATCTTGGGGTCTCATTCACGAGTGAGGGAAAAAGGGATTCAGAGATCGACAGCCATCTAGGTGCAGCAGCTGCAGTAATGCGGGCATTGTATCAGACAGTGGTGGTGAAGAACAACTAAGCCGAAAGGCAAAGCTCTAAATTTACCACTCGATCTTCCTCCCTACTCTCACCTATGGTCATGAGCTATGGGTAGTGACCGAAAGAGTGAGATCGTGAATACAAGCGGCCAAAATGGGGTTTCTCTGTAGGGTGGTAGGGCTTACTCTCCTTGATAGGGTGAGGAGCTCAGCTATCCGGGAGGACCTCAGAGTAGAACCGCTGCTCCTCCGCATTGAAAAGAGTCAGCTGAGGTGGTTCGGGTAAGGATGCCTGGGCACCCCCCTCTGGAGGTGTTCTGGGCTCAGCCACCGGGGAGGAGACCCAGGGGTAGACCTGGAGGGATTATAATCAAAGGCTAGCCTGGGATAGCCTTGGGATCCACCAGGATGAGTTAGTGGAAGTTGCTGGGGAGAGGGACGCCTGGGCTGCTCTGCTTGCCCCTTTGCCACCGCAACCCTGGATTAAGCAGTTTAGAGAATGAATGGATGGATGGATGGATGGATGTTTGGATTTCCATTAATATTTAGGAAATAAACAATTCATACCACCCAATTCAGTTCTCCTCATTTACTGTTTTCTCTATTTAATCTTTTCTGCAGGTGGCACTGCACTGAAAACGAACCTAGTTTTAGCCTATATTTACTTGTAAGGGCATCCAGATGGGGATGCAGCACCTGCAGATTTTACCCAAGGCTTTGCTCTCTCACATGCAAGTATAGACATCTCTCTGTGTGCCATTCTAGTTGATTATACGTTGGCTTTTGTGACTTTTTCTGATGCTGTCCACTTTTCTAAGTCTTTCTGGATAAGGACATCTGCCAAATAATCATAACGCCATGAGCAATTAGTTTTTCTTTGGGAATGAATTTGACCTTAAAAAATGGACTGTGCTGTAGGATACAAGTTGTCTCTTTGTTGCTCAGGAAAAGAGTAGCTGCAAAGTGATTGTAATTTAATTTTGATAATGTAATTCAATCATTTTATCTTAATATATTTACAGGATGTGAGGTGAGAGTCCACAGCTGTGTTTACCAAATAGAGTTACCACAAACAAAGGGAAGGTAAATTAACAAAATGTACAGTAACCAGACACACAGGTACAAATAAAACAGATCAGCACTTATTATTGTATCTGTTGCTACTGAACCCGTGTTCAGCAGTTGTCTACGATCATGAAAATGCACTTTTTGTACGTCGCTTTGGATAAAAGCGTCTGCTAAATGAATGTAATGAATGTAATGAATACTGACTGAACATGTGCTGTTAAGTTAAAGTTCCATTACTTTGTTCACTCTCTCAGTTCTCTATCAAATGCTTTATAACAGAGAAGAAAATACAACATTAAAATGGTCTGAATGTAGGGCTGCTGGCTGGCTCATCCTGTTAAGGCACTGTTTCAGTCCATGGCTGGAACCCACGGTCTGGTACTGAATCCAGACCAGGCCAGTGCCAACAATGTA